>NC_086241.1:34767500-35067500 GCF_036321145.2 Pelmatolapia mariae
GATGGTTTGGAGGAAGTAATTACTGATGTTAACTCAGATCAATTGGAGAAAAATCTCTAATTGAATATCAATGAATGAAAGTGGCTGTAGATAATGTTACATCTGTGACATGATTATGAGTGTTTTTTCCTCTAATGGTTAAAATTGTATTTGTGAGGAATTTCATAAAGTCATTACTATCCATCCATCCTCTTCCGCTTATCCTTTTCATGGTCGCGGGGGGTGCTGGAGCCTATCCCAGCTGTCATAGGGCAAGAGGCAGGGTACACCCTGGACAGGTCACCTGTCTGTCACAGGGCTAACACACAGGGACAGACAACCATTTGCACTCACATTCACACCTATGGGCAATTTAGATTTTTCAATTAACCTCTAAATTTGTGATCCTCAATTTCCTCTCCAGCTTATGAGTTATCTGCTTTAAGCTACATGCTTGAGAGTTATACCAGGGAGTTAAGTACTTCTGTTTTGAAGCTCTCTTTTTCACAGGAGCTACAGTATCCAGTGTCATATGTAGTAAAGAAGAAAATTATAAACAAGTTAATCGACCTCTGGTGGAGTAGCGTTCAGGTAGCTGCTCTGCTCTTTGTTGGTACAAAGCATTGAAGATGATAACAGTGGGTGAATTATATTCTTAAACTCAGTTACTGTCACGGTCTGCCACTCAGACCGTGGGGACGAGGGAAGTAGGACCCAAAACGCGGGACTCTTCGATGCCACAGTGCACTTTATTTACAGTGAACAGACAGGTAAGTCCAACAATAAACTCAAAGGTGCAATATTCCAATGGTGCTCGTCTCCTGCTCCCAGAGCGTCCCGTGCTGTAGCTCCCTTAGTGCGTGTGCTCCCCAACTTGCTTCTCCGCTCGGCTATCCTGGAGGAAGAAGGAGAGTCCACAATTAGCCACACGCTGGCCGACTAACAAACACACACTGCTCGCACGGACTATACCAGTTCAGAGTAATAATCCCACGTCGACTGTCGCCGCGAGTCCAGGTTAAATACCTCTCTCTAGCCGGGAGGGATGATTACCAACAGCTGGTCAGGTAATCAGCTGCAGGTGGGCCGGTAATAGTGAAGAGAGACTCCCAATGACGACAGTCGCCAGGACACGCCTCTCCCACGGCGTGCACTTCTGTAAACAGCCCGAGGACCGGGGAGAGAGAGAGGAGCAAACCCACACGCACCCACACTCGACATACAACTGTGAACAGAGCAGTAGACGACAGAGCCCCCACCTAATAATAATAATAATAATAATAATAATAATAATAATAATAATGACAGCAACAATAGTCCAAAACTGCTCACGGACCCCCCTGAGTCCTCCAGAGCCGGGTCCGTGACAGTTACAGCACTTTCAGAAAGACATATGAAGACATTTACTGTGATGAAATCTCCCCACTGCTGTGTAATCATTTATTGTATATTAAACTGTTATTAGAAAATGATCAGATAAGAGAGGGTTTTCAGGAAAGACTGTTAAATGTTCAGTTTGCATTAAGACTTATGGCACAAAGTGAAAAGATATTCTTGCAAGTTCTCTTAGAGGTTAGCTACAAATGTCTATTCAGCTCGCCGAGCTCCTGATCAGACGGCGCTCTCTCCTGCTGCGGCTCGCCGAGCTCCTGCTGCGGCTCGCCGAGCTCCTGATCAGGCGGCGCTCTCTCCTGCTGCGGCTCGCCGAGCTCCTGCTGCGGCTCGCCGAGCTCCTGATCAGGCGGCGCTCTCTCCTGCTGCGGCTCGCCGAGCTCCTGCTGCGGCTCGCCGAGCTCCTGATCAGACGGCGCTCTCTCCTGCTGTGGCTCGCCGAGCTCCTGATCAGGCGGCGCTCTCTCCTGCTGTGGCTCGCCGAGCTCCTGATCAGGCGGCGCTCTCTCCTGCTGCGGCTCGCCGAGCTCCTGATCAGACGGCGCTCTCTCCTGCTGTGGCTCGCCGAGCTCCTGATCAGGCGGCGCTCTCTCCTGCTGTGGCTCGCCGAGCTCCTGATCAGGCGGCGCTCTCTCCTGCTGCGGCTCGCCGAGCTCCTGATCAGACGGCGCTCTCCCCTGCTGCGGCTCGCCGAGCTCCTGCTGCGGCTCGCCGAGCTCCTGATCAGGCGGCGCTCTCTCCTGCTGCGGCTCGCCGAGCTCCTGCTGCGGCTCGCCGAGCTCCTGATCAGGCGGCGCTCTCTCCTGCTGCGGCTCGCCGAGCTCCTGCTGCGGCTCGCCGAGCTCCTGATCAGACGGCGCTCTCTCCTGCTGTGGCTCGCCGAGCTCCTGATCAGGCGGCGCTCTCTCCTGCTGTGGCTCGCCGAGCTCCTGATCAGGCGGCGCTCTCTCCTGCTGCGGCTCGCCGAGCTCCTGCTGCGGCTCGCCGAGCTCCTGATCAGGCGGCGCTCTCTCCTGCTGCGGCTCGCCGAGCTCCTGCTGCGGCTCGCCGAGCTCCTGATCAGGCGGCGCTCTCTCCTGCTGCGGCTCGGGCTCCTCCCGCTCGCCAAACTCCTCAACAAGCAGTGACGACGGCAACACGGCAGCAACAGATGGCGGATGCGGTGGCAGAGTAGGGGACGTGGATGGTGGAATGGATGACAGCGTAGTCGATGTGAAGGGTGAAACAGTTGATAGCTGAAGCGGCCCCTCGGACCCTTCAGCAGAGACAGAAGTATGACCAGCAGGTATGGAGACCCCTGGCCAAGGTGAAGCTGATTGAGACAGCACAGGGTTTACAGCCAGCTCGTGATGCTGCAGCTGGGGCGGTGCGGGGCAATCAGTCTGTTCCAGCCCAGGTAAACAGTCCTCACTTGGCAGAGTGGGCTCCTCGGTACGTCCAGCAGGCTGAGCTACGTGCTGGGCGGCTGGCTGAGCTACGTGCTGGGCGGCTGGCGGAGCTACGTGCTGGGCGGCTGGCGGAGCTACGTGCTGGGCGGCTGGCGGAGCTACGTGCTGGGCGGCTGGCTGAGCCACAGGCTGATCGGCTGACGGTACTAAAGACAGAGCTACTGAGTGTAGGGATGTTTGTTGAGGTAGGTGAGCAGGTGCTTGAGCAACTAACTGAGCTGCAGCTACTGGCTGGGCAGCTAACGAAGCTACTGGCTGGGCAGCTAACGGAGCTACTGGCTGGGCAGCTAACGGAGCTACTGGCTGGGCAGCTAACGGAGCTACTGGCTGGGCAGCTAACGGAGCTACTGGCTGGGCAGCTAACGGGGCTACTGGCTGGGCAGCTAACGGGGCTACTGGCTGGGCAGCTAACGGGGCTACTGGCTGGGCAGCTAACGGAGCTAGTGGTGAAGTCAGTAGGGTGGCAGCAGCTAACAGTGAGACGGAGGGTGGTGTGGAGACCTCGGGCAGAGGCGGTACTAATGGCACCTGCACAGGGCGCATGGCCGGGCCGGGATGCTGTGGCTTGGGCTGTGCAGTGCCGGCAGTCAGTTTGGGTAAGGGCAGCGAGAAACACTCTTTAGCAACACTCTCAATCTCCGCGATCTCTTTTACCCTCTTCTTTCCTTCCTCCCCTTCCATTTCCACCGTCACAGGGAAAGGCTTAAACACACTGATTGAGTTCGTTTTACTCCCAGCTGCGTTCAGAGCTGCTGGAGCGGGTAGTGGAGTGGAGGCTGCTGTAGGTAGGGTAGATGATCGAACCGCAGACCGCTCAGCTATAGACTGGATGGCTGCCTGAGTAACAGGCTTAGCGGTCTCACAGTTCCTAAGTAAACAAACAGAAGGAGTGGAAAGTGAAAAATTGTCCTTAGAACTCACCACAGCCGGCTGTAGTGAAGTCCGTGAATCCGGCTGCGGTGATGAGCGCCGGCGGCGCGAGCGTCGTTTCCTTAACGATGCCGGGGTCGGCGTCTCAGGCTGCGGGTCCACCAGCTGGTCGGGCAGAAAAGCAGCCCGAGTAGGAGGGTGGAGGTGGAGCGTGTTAACTAGGAAGTCCGCGACGATCGGGTAGAGCGTATCCCATACCCAAGGAAAGCAAGACAGCGTCTCTTTCAGCCGCTTCTCCACAGCGCGACGTAAACTCTCCTCATGCGCTTCCAGCCACAGGTCACACAGACGATAAACTTTGTCTGTCACCTTTCTCCTGACTCTCTCCATTGAGTCCGCTGGGTCCATGGTGGTGGGATTATTCTGTCACGGTCTGCCACTCAGACCGTGGGGACGAGGGAAGTAGGACCCAAAACGCGGGACTCTTCGATGCCACAGTGCACTTTATTTACAGTGAACAGACAGGTAAGTCCAACAATAAACTCAAAGGTGCAATATTCCAATGGTGCTCGTCTCCTGCTCCCAGAGCGTCCCGTGCTGTAGCTCCCCAACTTGCTTCTCCGCTCGGCTATCCTGGAGGAAGAAGGAGAGTCCACAATTAGCCACACGCTGGCCGACTAACAAACACACACTGCTCGCACGGACTATACCAGTTCAGAGTAATAATCCCACGTCGACTGTCGCCGCGAGTCCAGGTTAAATACCTCTCTCTAGCCGGGAGGGATGATTACCAACAGCTGGTCAGGTAATCAGCTGCAGGTGGGCCGGTAATAGTGAAGAGAGACTCCCAATGACGACAGTCGCCAGGACACGCCTCTCCCACGGCGTGCACTTCTGTAAACAGCCCGAGGACCGGGGAGAGAGAGAGGAGCAAACCCACACGCACCCACACTCGACATACAACTGTGAACAGAGCAGTAGACGACAGAGCCCCCACCTAATAATAATAATAATAATAATAATAATAATAATAATAATAATAATGACAGCAACAATAGTCCAAAACTGCTCACGGACCCCCCTGAGTCCTCCAGAGCCGGGTCCGTGACAGTTACAGCACTTTCAGAAAGACATATGAAGACATTTACTGTGATGAAATCTCCCCACTGCTGTGTAATCATTTATTGTATATTAAACTGTTATTAGAAAATGATCAGATAAGAGAGGGTTTTCAGGAAAGACTGTTAAATGTTCAGTTTGCATTAAGACTTATGGCACAAAGTGAAAAGATATTCTTGCAAGTTCTCTTAGAGGTTAGCTACAAATGTCTATTCAGTTTAAATTGATGGTGAACTGTGGCTGGGCTGTTGCATAATGGCTAAAACTGTTCTCCAGTGGTGCTAGTGTCAGTCATTATGGAAATGTACTCTTGTATAAGTTTGATTAAACCTGCAGTCAGCTGAGGATGAAGATGTCACTTGGATGAGCGATAAAACGTTTCTCCCACTGAAAACCCTACATCCAGATGCACAGAGTCAACTTTTTGGGATTCCTTTGGTTTAGTGTAGCTGGCCATGTATGTCAGCTTAGGACACATAACATGTTCACATACAGTCTCATTAACTGTTTTCAGTAATACAGATGGAGGTTTATCAGAGGAGGAGACTTGATTATTCTACACTCACACTGGCCAGGGCTCCTAAGCTTGTTAAATAAAAAAGTGTAAAATTAAATTTCAATAAACTAACCATAATGCCAGTTCATATGCTCTTAACACTGCATCTTTCACTCTTTTATAGGATTTGCACTCTTCTGATTCCTGATGAGTTCCGTAAGTGACAAGCTTACTGACTGTATTTACTCTTCTTTGTATTAGGTATTAGGAGTAGGTACGGGTGCAGAGGAAGGCTGTGTCCTGGCTGATTCTATTCATGACAAATATAATCTGTGTTACAGCAAGATTGAAATTGAGACTCAGCATTGTTTCCTAATCTTCCAAGCCCATATGAACTGTAGCCTTTCTGTTCTTAGCTGACAGGAGTGATAGCAGAACAGATGTGTTATAAAAGTTTGAGCAATGATCTTGTACGATATTTAAGCTGCTTGTAAAGTGAAGAAAGTAGACACTTTAATCAGCCCACTCCTACAACCTGAAATGTGTGAAATATTTATCAGAGGGGCTCACTAAAGATCAGCTGATTTCAACAGGACAAAAACTGCTTAAACTACTTCAGTCTCCCACTGTGACCATTGGTGCAGGGCAGGATGAGGGTTTGAAGGTCAGTTCCTGCTATTGCAGCATCACTGAGTGTCTATCTTAAGATAAACATCATTTATTTTTGAGGTCGGTTTTGATCAAGAACATAAGTTTAGCCTGCATGAAACAACCAGACCAGGAGGTTCAATCAAGAACATCTGACACATATCTACTTGACATGAAAGCAGTACACACTGAACTCAAGTAACATTTGTTATTAGAGGAGGTCAAAAAGTGTGTCAGTGAGAAATATCCATCAAAAGCATGATTTACACTAGCTGCAGCTCACAGTCAGCAACTCATCAGTATTGTTGTTTAAACCAAACAAGAATTTTTCACATCATGTAGTCCTGCAGGAACTCACCGGATCACCTCTCCCGCACTTTGATCCCAATACAGGAATAAAATATGCAGACTTAGTTTAATTGATTGGAATTCAGATGTCATCTTCAGAGTGTTTCATTTGATAAAGTTAATGACGAGAAATCAAGTGGTCAGAGCTATCATGGTGATATTCAGGGTCAGATTCTGTGCTAGTGCAAAGCCTTCTTTTGGCCTGAAAAAGCTGCTGTGGGGTTTACAACAGAGGCACAATTGAAAGCCTGCAGGTCAAATTAGCATGAGGATGCATTTGCAAAAATGTTCCATGTGAGTGGAAAGTTCTCTGGGTGATCCAACAGTGCGTTAGTTGATATACAAACATGCAGTGAGAACATTTCAGTAATTAGCTGTTAAGTGTCACCCAAACATGAGGAGGCCAGTGAAGGAGCCAGTGACGGTTTAACAAAAAGAATACAGTGTGAGTGCAGGTTTACATGTTTCTCTCTGAAAAAAGAGAAGTCGGTGTGTTTCTATTAGTGTGAACTCCTTTTTAGAAATTGGGCACTGTGTGAGGTCATTTAGTAAGAGTCAGTGAATCTTTCACAGTTGTAAAAAACATAAAAAGAAACAACATAAGTAACGTATGTTTTTTTTCTGACGGTGGTGGGGTAGAGCACTTCATGTGTAGGTGACTGAGAATGTCCATTTTATTAGATATGTTGTTGTAACTGTTTCGAAGTCAGTCATGCATGAATCTGCAATAATTTTTCTTCCTTAAAAGAGGACTGTGTACAGTGTCCATTTGTGTCTGTCTCCACGTTGGGTGATTGTCGAGTATTTGAATATGTGTGCATGAGGGTGGGAATGCCCGTTGGTGTCTGCGTGCGCCTGTTCGACTGTGTCTGTATGTCAGGTCGGGTCTTAGACTCCACCTCTCTGGGAACATCTCAGGCCCTCCAAGGTATGGAGGCCTATCTCGATTCACCACACTCCCTGCCGTTGGCTGATGCCCTCAGGCGTCGGTGTGTTGGTGGTTCTGGTCTCCGGGGATGGGCGCTCAGGTATGTACCGGCTCACTCCCAGTGACTGTTTGGCGGGGCCTGGCACTCGTGGCTCCGTCAGGCTACTTCCGGGGGGTGGGGGGCTCTCAGTCCTCTGGCCTCTGGGCCTGTAGCTCAGGTCACTCTGGCGCAGCTGCCTGCCGGCAGAGCCCGCGGGCACGTCACTACGGCCCCCTGTGGCTTCTGCTCCGTGGCTGCTGGGTGACCCCTCATCTGGGGCTCTCCTCAGCGCTTCCCAGGAGGGTGGCACGGCTGCAACTCCGATGATCCTCCTTGGGCTCTCACATTCTGGGGGCCTCTGGGTGTCTGGGGCCTGGATCTCCTCCATGCCTGCTACATGCACTGGGGGACGGGACTATGACTGCTGTGAGTACAAGAAAATAATTATTATAATATGATGTGTTAAATTTGTTTAGATCAGAGGAATAAGGAAGGATTTGTCTGTGTTTCAGTTTGGCTTAGCTGTAGGCCTGAGAGTGTGTGTAATTGTGTACAGGGAAAGGAATTTATTGACACTGGGGGTCTGCTGTCATAAAAGGAGACAGGAAGCTACAGTTGGGTGTTGCTGATGCTGATGCTTTAACCTGAATCTAATAAACAGTCATAATTGTTATAACTTAGAAGTAGGTTTGCAGGAGACTCTCCACCTTATCTGTAAATGTAAGACAACAAGAGGCCAATGGCCCAGTGGATGCAGAGCGGGGGTCTCAGTGTTTGTAATATGTTAACTCTGTTTTGTATGTTGTCTAAAGGAATTTGGTGTAGATTGAGCGAGGAGATTACTTTTATGACCAGCAGGAAGTCACATACACAGGGACACACACACACAGTGCTTTGACTGTTACACTCACACACCCACATGCACACTCACTCACGTGCACTCACACATACACAGGTACACGCATACAGTCACTCACGTGCACTCACATAGACATACGGGTACGCGCACACACAGGCACTCACGTGCTCGCGCATACACACACAGACACAGAGTTTGCAGCACACCATGGGGGTTTTATGCGCTTCTATAAAGCTGACTGTAACAAACAAAGGAGTGGAAGATTTGCAGAGGGACACCGGCCTTGCACATCTCCCCTTCTAGAAGATGCATGCTTAACAGAAGATGAATGAAGATGAATAAAGGTTTTTGTGAAAATGACTGCTGAGTCCGATGCTGTCTCTGGATGCAAGAGGAATAAAAAAGAACCGGGGTGAAACTGCTTTTCGCAACACTGCCCACACCCTCTAGCAGATTGTTATATGGAGAAACCTTATACAAGCGTGCTCATCCACACAGGTGTGCACACAGGTGTTCACTGTTCACAGACACAATCTTGAGTGCTGGCTTCCCTTCATTGGCTCCCTGTTAAATCCAGAATTGAATTCAAAATCCTGCTCCTCACATACAAGGTCTTAAATAATCAGGCCCCATCTTATCTTAATGACCTTGTAGTACCATATCACCCCATCAGAGCACTTCACTCTTGCACTGCAGGCTTATTTGTTGTTCCTATAGTATTAAAAAGTAGAATGTGAGGCAGAGCCTTCAGTTTTCAGGTCCCTCTTCTGTGGAACCAGCTTCCAGTTTGGATTTGGGAGACAGACTCTACTTTTAAGATTAGGCTTCAAACTTTCCTTTTTGCTGAAGCACATAGTTAGGGCTCGATCAGGTGACTCTGCATTCTCCCTTAGTTATACTGCAATAGGCGTAGGCTGGTGGCAGATTCCCATGATACACTGAGTATCTAACTCACTATGTGTTTATACACCTCTCTGCATTGAATCATTACTTATTATCAATCTCTGGCTCTCCTCCACAGCTTATCTTTTGTCCTGTCTTCCTCTGCTCATCCCAACCGGTTGTGGCAGATAGCTGTCCTTTCCTCAGCCTGGTGCTACTGGAGGATTCTTTCTTTTAAAATGGAGTTTTTCCTTCCCACTCTTGCCAAAGCATGTGTTCATCAGAAATCATATGATTATTGGGGAGGGGGGGGGGGGGGGGGGGGGGGGGGTTCTGTATTTTTCTCTCATCCACATCAAAAGGAGCCAATTAAAGTGGTTCTGGCATCTGACAAGGATTCCTCCTGGGTGTCTCCCAGGTGAGGTGTACTGGCCGAGCTCCCACCAGGAGGAGGCCCTGAATCAGACCCAAGATATGATGGAGCTCCCCTAGATAAGCTGGAGGAGGTGGATGTGGAGAAGGAGGTCTGGAGTTCTCTGCTTAGGCTGCTGCCCCCACAACCCGGCCACAGATAAATGAAATAAGTAGACCAAATATAACTTGGTGTTCTAAAGAATATTGTTGTTTCCTTGCAGGACACCAGGAGAGATGAGCCCTCCATCACAGATGGTGTGGTCACCTGCAGGTTCAAGGTCATTGCATCTCCAGCCCACATCTACTGCCACTGTACTTAAGGGAAGTTGGGACAATGTTAAAGACTTTCTTCAGACAGTTGCATTTGGATGAGCTAAATTCATGACAGGCACTCAAGCAGTAATGCCTCGACTGACAAACGAACATACCAAGCTTCTGTGTTGTTTGAGCCAGAGACTGCACTTGTGGATGAACAATAAAAACATTTTATATTTATTATATTAGTAATGTAACTTGCAATAAAAAGTTATGGGAAGCTTAAACTTAGTTTCAGAATAATTAAATCTGAGACTTTGTTTTATTGAAAATTTATTAAAGTTTTAAAGTGTGTGACAAATAAAATAATAAATTATTAAGTAACACCAGCTACAATATTGGAAATATGTGTGTTGTTCAGCAGAACAGTGTCCAGTATGTTGGCTGAAATGCTTTATTTAAATTTGAAAATCAAAGTTGGGCTGATTTTAACGCATTACAAGGAGTGTTTTCATTATTATTTTTTAAATAAGCAGTGTTTATATTACGTGTTGAATTAATAAGTTCAAGGATAATAAAAGGTAATGTGATTTAGTTGCATTCAACTTATGTGCAGCAAAACTAAAAATAAGTTACGGAAGTGTTCAAATAATATGTGTGCTTTTAAAAATGCTCGTCTATTTAAAGACTACACAATCTGTGTTAATTATAATTATACCACAATCCCTTGCCTGTTGTGTTAAATATACATAAACAGTATGTGTTATCAGATGAAAGTACAAAACTCTTAAGAACCCCCCTCCTTCCACTGGTTTACGGAAGAGGATTAGGGCCACTGGAAAGAAAAAAAAAAAGAATTCTGACTTTTTTCTCAGAATTCTGACTTTTTTCTCAGAATTCTGAGATTAAAGTCAGAATTCTTTTTTTTTTCTTTCCAGTGGCCCTAATCCTCTTCCGTACTGGTTGCATAAATTTCAGGTGGCATTTTTAAAACATGCCATGGCATAACACACTGCTGCTATAATGATACGGTGAGGTCAAATGTCAATTATCGTTATAGGTTCTTGCTATATGCTATGACATAAACACAGCACAGTTGTAAGAATCATAGTTTCTAGGTTCTAAGGCTTTTTGTCAGTTTAATAGTGAGCTTTACATGACTGATTTTCGTGCCAAAGGCTTTCACAGGCCTAAGTTCCCTTATGACAACTAGAGCTGCAAACAAGACCTCAAGCAATCCTAAGGCTAATTAGCACGGCTAGCATTTTAAAAAATATTTGTTAAATGTTGTCATTGCTAGCATATACCTGTATTACAGCATGGTAAGTAGCGAGAACGCTAAGTTTTTGTTACCTTTGAAAAGAAAAATGTGAAGATGTAATATTAGCATGAGCTATGCTAATGTTATTCACTCAAACAAACATCTCAGGTACTGACTTGCTGCTTTCTAATATCTGTGTTTATTTCTGGATATACCTACATGGTTATTAGACATCCCACATAAATGGTGACAAAGGCAGTAACTATAAATGACCATGACTTTACTGTAAATTACACTGCCATGGGCTCAATTCATATAGTTCTATGTCGTGCACACGCACGTTAGCAACCGTAACCAAGGCCCGCTGTAGGTAGGTATATAAATGCTGCACAAGGTTCCAGTCGGCCGTTACACTCGCTCTTGGACTTGTCTTGACCTTCTCCAAGCTCAGCTTGTGGAAAGATAACGTTTGGAGAATATTTCTACAGAAAGCGGATTTTACTACAAAGCGACAACAACTACTGCATCTTTGGATCTTTTGTACTTGTGTTTCATCATAACAGCAAAGCTTGAAGATGGCTCGTCGTGGACCCCGACTCGTCGACAGACACCTGGTACATTTCAAAATTTCTTCAATTATTTCAAGAGTCACTAGATGACTATAATAATTTAACAGGTTCCAGTGTGAATATCACGTTTTAATGTGATCAAATTAAATGTATTCCAAGACTTTTCCCGGTAAATTGCTTGTATGCTTTAAATTTTCCAGGAGAGGTGTAGAATTTATTGCCGACTGGTGTATGAATGTGAAAAAAGGTGTTACTTTGATTTGAAGCCTTCAAATTTGACACTTTTTTCCAATGAAATGGTTAAAATTAGCTTAAAATTCGTAAAATGCCCCCTCCCCCAAATATTATGTATATGTGTATATCGGTTTCTATGGTAACAGCATCTCCTCACAATGGTAGAACATATAGGAGTAAACACACCAGATCCCCTGTAGGTCCTGACATCATTTTCTTCTCTGGATCAAAGGCTTCATTTAAATAAACTATAACTTTTTCCCAGCTACATAATGCGATGATAAAAAAAATAGTAAAAATGAAATAATATAAAAAGGAATATTGAAAACATTAATCATAGTCAGAAATAATCATGAAGTCAAACTGTTACGAAAATCTGTTTTATTTTTAAAATTGTGCTTGGAGTTCTACTGCCTTTTTTGTATTGGCAATATTTAGGACATGGAATTGGTTCATGGGGAGATTAAATGTTGCGTTATACTTTGCATCGTTAATGAAAGAATTAAAATAAATAAATAAGGGAATGAGCTGTGAAGTTAGTTATAAATTTACTGTAGTATATTTATATAATAAGCTATTCATGTCCAGTTCTTTACAAATCAGTACCTATTATCCATTACCTACTCCAACGTAGTGTTTGCATAAAGGTTTAAAAAGAACAAATAAACAAAATGAACGTATACAAAATACAATACTGTTACCTTAAAAGTGTAGTGTGCACAGAGTGAGCTGCCTTGGCAGAGATTTGGATGCTTCACTTAATGAATGTGGACATAGTTGAAATCTTGTTTTCTTCTCACATGAACAAGTAAAGTGTCATTCAGTCTGACATACATGTAGCCTGTAGCTTTAGCCCTGGGTGTTTACTACATTCCTAATGTTATTTTAAACTTTGTTTCCTTACAGGCTGTCTTGACTACATTGTTGAAAGTTCCGAGAACGAGACCTTTCTGAAGTCATCAGGATCCTTGATGACAGTCTCCTGAGCGCCATCTCTTCTGATGAAGCGTGGGACACTGATACTGAGCGTGTCACTAAACGTGAGTACATCGCCCTCTTACCATCCTCCTCTTCTCATGAAGAACTGGATGCTGATGCGTGTCAGTGAAGTGGAAGGTGAGTACCCCCTCCCCACCTCACGTTCTCGCACTGAGGTCTGCTTATTGTAAATATCTTGTACTTGTTTTTACACCTTTTAATGTTAAAGTTGGCCTCTGTGCTTTTCAGTGTTGCAAAGACACTTTGTTGCACTGAGGTCTGCTTATTGTAAATATCTTGTACTTGTTTGAACACCTTTTAATGTTAAAGTTGGCCTTTGTGCTTTTCAGTGTTGCAAAGACACTTTGTTGCACTGAGGTCTGCTTATTGTAAATATCTTGTACTTGTTTTTACACCTTTCAATGTTAAAGTTGGCCTTTGTGCTTTTCAGTGTTGGAAAGACTCTTTGTTGCACTGAGGTCTGCTTATTGTAAATATCTTGTACTTTGAACACCTTTTAATGTTAAAGTTGGCCTCTGTGCTTTTCAGTGTTGCAAAGACACTTTGTTGCACTGAGGTCTACTTATTGTAAATATCTTGTACTTGTTTTTACACCTTTCAATGTTAAAGTTGGCCTTTGTGCTTTTCAGTGTTGCAAAGACACTTTCCCGCACTGAGGTCTGCTTATTGTAAATATCTTGTACTTGTTTTTACACCTTTCAATGTTAAAGTTGGCCTTTGTGCTTTTCAGTGTTGCAAAGACACTTTCTCGCACTGAGGTCTGCTTATTGTAAATATCTTGTACTTGTTTTTACACCTTTTAATGTTAAAGTTGGCCTTTGTGCTTTTCAGTGTTGGAAAGACACTTTGTTGCACTGAGGTCTGCTTATTGTAAATATCTTGTACTTCTTTGAACACCTTTTAATGTTAAAGTTGGCCTTTGTGCTTTTCAGTGTTGCAAAGACACTTTCTCGCACTGAGGTCTGCTTATTGTAAATATCTTGTACTTGTTTTTACACCTTTCAATGTTAAAGTTGGCCTTTGTGCTTTTCAGTGTTGGAAAGACTCTTTGTTGCACTGAGGTCTGCTTATTGTAAATATCTTGTACTTTGAACACCTTTTAATGTTAAAGTTGGCCTCTGTGCTTTTCAGTGTTGCAAAGACACTTTGTTGCACTGAGGTCTACTTATTGTAAATATCTTGTACTTGTTTTTACACCTTTCAATGTTAAAGTTGGCCTTTGTGCTTTTCAGTGTTGCAAAGACACTTTCCCGCACTGAGGTCTGCTTATTGTAAATATCTTGTACTTGTTTTTACACCTTTCAATGTTAAAGTTGGCCTTTGTGCTTTTCAGTGTTGCAAAGACACTTTCTCGCACTGAGGTCTGCTTATTGTAAATATCTTGTACTTGTTTTTACACCTTTTAATGTTAAAGTTGGCCTTTGTGCTTTTCAGTGTTGGAAAGACACTTTGTTGCACTGAGGTCTGCTTATTGTAAATATCTTGTACTTGTTTGAACACCTTTTAATGTTAAAGTTGGCCTTTGTGCTTTTCAGTGTTGCAAAGACACTTTCTCGCACTGAGGTCTGCTTATTGTAAATATCTTGTACTTGTTTTTACACCTTTCAATGTTAAAGTTGGCCTTTGTGCTTTTCAGTGTTGCAAAGACACTTTCTCGCACTGAGGTCTGCTTATTGTAAATATCTTGTACTTGTTTGAACACCTTTTAATGTTAAAGTTGGCCTTTGTGCTTTTCAGTGTTGCAAAGACACTTTCTCGCACTGAGGTCTGCTTATTGTAAATATCTTGTACTTGTTTTTACACCTTTCAATGTTAAAGTTGGCCTTTGTGCTTTTCAGTGTTGCAAAGACACTTTGTTGCACTTATTGTAAATATCTTGTACTTGTTTTTACACCTTTTAATGTTAAAGTTGGCCTTTGTGCTTTTCAGTGTTGCAAAGACACTTTCTCGCACTGAGGTCTGCTTATTGTAAATATCTTGTACTTGTTTTTACACCTTTCAATGTTAAAGTTGGCCTCTGTGCTTTTCAGTGTTGCAAAGACACTTTGTTGCACTGAGGTCTGCTTCTTGTAAATATCTTGTACTTGTTTGAACACCTTTTAATGTTAAAGTTGGCCTTTGTGCTTTTCAGTGTTGCAAAGACACTTTGTTGCACTGAGGTCTGCTTATTGTAAATATCTTGTACTTGTTTTTACACCTTTTAATGTTAAAGTTGGCCTTTGTGCTTTTCAGTGTTGCAAACACACTTTCTCGCACTGAGGTCTGCTTATTGTTAATATCTTGTACTTGTTTTTACACCTTCTAATGTTAAAGTTGGCCTTTGTGCTTTTCAGTGTTGCAAAGACACTTTCTCGCACTGAGGTCTGCTTATTGTAAATATCTTGTACTTGTTTGAACACTTTTTAATGTTAAAGTTGGCCTTTGTGCTTTTCAGTGTTGCAAACACACTTTGTTGCACTGAGGTCTGCTTATTGTAAATATCTTGTACTTGTTTTTACACCTTTTAATGTTAAAGTTGGCCTTTGTGCTTTTCAGTGTTGGAAAGACACTTTGTTGCACTGAGGTCTGCTTATTGTAAATATCTTGTATTTGTTTTTACACCTTTTAATTTTAAATTTGCCCTTTGTGCTTTTCATTGTTGCAAAGACACTTTGTTGCACTGAGGTCTGCTTATTGTAAATATCTTGTACTTGTTTTTACACCTTTTAATGTTAAAGTTGGCCTTTGTGCTTTTCAGTGTTGCAAAGACACTTTGTTGCACTGAGGTCTGCTTATTGTAAATATCTTGTACTTGTTTGAACACCTTTTAATGTTAAAGTTGGCCTTTGTGCTTTTCAGTGTTGCAAAGACACTTTCTCGCACTGAGGTCTGCTTATTGTAAATATCTTGTACTTGTTTTTACACCTTTTAATGTTAAAGTTGGCCTTTGTGCTTTTCAGTGTTGCAAACACACTTTCTCGCACTGAGGTCTGCTTATTGTTAATATCTTGTACTTGTTTTTACACCTTCTAATGTTAAAGTTGGCCTTTGTGCTTTTCAGTGTTGCAAAGACACTTTGTTGCACTGAGGTCTGCTTATTGTAAATATCTTGTACTTGTTTTTACACCTTTTAATGTTAAAGTTGGCCTCTGTGCTTTTCAGTGTTGCAAAGACACTTTCTCGCACTGAGGTCTGCTTATTGTAAATATCTTGTACTTGTTTGAACACTTTTTAATGTTAAAGTTGGCCTTTGTGCTTTTCAGTGTTGCAAAGACACTTTGTTGCCACTGAGGTCTGCTTATTGTAAATATCTTGTACTTGTTTTTACACCTTTTAATGTTAAAGTTGGCCTTTGTGCTTTTCAGTGTTGCAAAGACACTTTGTTGCACTGAGGTCTGCTTATTGTAAATATCTTGTACTTGTTTTTACACCTTTTAATGTTAAAGTTGGCCTTTGTGCTTTTCATTGTTACAAAGACACTTTGTTGCACTGAGGTCTGCTTATTGTAAATATCTTGTACTTGTTTTTACACCTTTTAATGTTAAAGTTGGCCTTTGTGCTTTTCAGTGTTGCAAACACACTTTCTCGCACTGAGGTCTGCTTATTGTTAATATCTTGTACTTGTTTTTACACCTTCTAATGTTAAAGTTGGCCTTTGTGCTTTTCAGTGTTGCAAAGACACTTTGTTGCACTGAGGTCTGCTTATTGTAAATATCTTGTACTTGTGTTTACACCTTTTAATGTTAAAGTTGGCCTCTGTGCTTTTCAGTGTTGCAAAGACACTTTGTTGCACTGAGGTCTGCTTATTGTAAATATCTTGTACTTGTTTGAACACCTTTTAATGTTAAAGTTGGCCTTTGTGCTTTTCAGTGTTGCAAAGACACTTTCTCGCACTGAGGTCTGCTTATTGTAAATATCTTGTACTTGTTTTTACACCTTTTAATGTTAAAGTTGGCCTTTGTGCTTTTCAGTGTTGCAAACACACTTTCTCGCACTGAGGTCTGCTTATTGTTAATATCTTGTACTTGTTTTTACACCTTCTAATGTTAAAGTTGGCCTTTGTGCTTTTCAGTGTTGCAAAGACACTTTCTCGCACTGAGGTCTGCTTATTGTAAATATCTTGTACTTGTTTTTACACCTTTTAATGTTAAAGTTGGCCTCTGTGCTTTTCAGTGTTGCAAAGACACTTTCTCGCACTGAGGTCTGCTTATTGTAAATATCTTGTACTTGTTTGAACACTTTTTAATGTTAAAGTTGGCCTTTGTGCTTTTCAGTGTTGCAAAGACACTTTGTTGCCACTGAGGTCTGCTTATTGTAAATATCTTGTACTTGTTTTTACACCTTTTAATGTTAAAGTTGGCCTTTGTGCTTTTCAGTGTTGGAAAGACACTTTGTTGCACTGAGGTCTGCTTATTGTAAATATCTTGTATTTGTTTTTACACCTTTTAATTTTAAAGTTGCCCTTTGTGCTTTTCATTGTTGCAAAGACACTTTGTTGCACTGAGGTCTGCTTATTGTAAATATCTTGTACTTGTTTTTACACCTTTTAATGTTAAAGTTCGCCTCTGTGCTTTTCAGTGTTGCAAAGACACTTTCTCGCACTGAGGTCTGCTTATTGTAAATATCTTGTACTTGTTTGAACACTTTTTAATGTTAAAGTTGATCTTTGTGCTTTTAAGTGTTGCAAAGACACTTTCTCGCACTGAGGTCTGCTTATTGTAAATATCTTGTACTTGTTTTTACACCTTTTAATGTTAAAGTTGGCCTTTGTGCTTTTCAGTGTTGAAAAGACACTTTGTTGCACTGAGGTCTGCGTATTGTAAATATCTTGTACTTGTTTTTACACCTTTTAATGTTAAAGTTGGCCTCTGTGCTTTTCAGTGTTGCAAAGACACTTTGTTGCACTGAGGTCTGCTTATTGTAAATATCTTGTACTTGTTTGAACACCTTTTAATGTTAAAGTTGGCCTTTGTGCTTTTCAGTGTTGCAAAGATACTTTCTCGCACTGAGGTCTGCTTATTGTAAATATCTTGTACTTGTTTTTACACCTTTTAATGTTAAAGTTGGCCTCTGTGCTTTTCAGTGTTGCAAAGACACTTTGTTGCACTGAGGTCTGCTTATTGTAAATATCTTGTACTTGTTTTTACACCTTTTAATGTTAAAGTTGGCCTTTGTGCTTTTCAGTGTTGGAAAGACACTTTCTCGCACTGAGGTCTGCTTATTGTTAATATCTTGTACTTGTTTTTACACCTTCTAATGTTAAAGTTGGCCTTTGTGCTTTTCAGTGTTGCAAAGACACTTTCTCGCACTGAGGTCTGCTTATTGTTAATATCTTGTACTTGTTTTTACACCTTCTAATGTTAAAGTTGGCCTTTGTGCTTTTCAGTGTTGCAAAGACACTTTCTCGCACTGAGGTCTGCTTATTGTAAATATCTTGTACTTGTTTTTACACCTTTTAATGTTAAAGTTGGCCTCTGTGCTTTTCAGTGTTGCAAAGACACTTTCTCGCACTGAGGTCTGCTTATTGTAAATATCTTGTACTTGTTTTTACACCTTTTAATGTTAAAGTTGGCCTTTGTGCTTTTCAGTGTTGGAAAGACACTTTGTTGCACTGAGGTCTGCTTATTGTAAATATCTTGTATTTGTTTTTACACCTTTTAATTTTAAAGTTGCCCTTTGTGCTTTTCATTGTTGCAAAGACACTTTGTTGCACTGAGGTCTGCTTATTGTAAATATCTTGTACTTGTTTTTACACCTTTTAATGTTAAAGTTCGCCTCTGTGCTTTTCAGTGTTGCAAAGACACTTTCTCGCACTGAGGTCTGCTTATTGTAAATATCTTGTACTTGTTTGAACACTTTTTAATGTTAAAGTTGATCTTTGTGCTTTTAAGTGTTGCAAAGACACTTTCTCGCACTGAGGTCTGCTTATTGTAAATATCTTGTACTTGTTTTTACACCTTTTAATGTTAAAGTTGGCCTTTGTGCTTTTCAGTGTTGGAAAGACACTTTGTTGCACTGAGGTCTGCTTATTGTAAATATCTTGTACTTGTTTTTACACCTTTTAATGTTAAAGTTGGCCTCTGTGCTTTTCAGTGTTGCAAAGACACTTTGTTGCACTGAGGTCTGCTTATTGTAAATATCTTGTACTTGTTTGAACACCTTTTAATGTTAAAGTTGGCCTTTGTGCTTTTCAGTGTTGGAAAGACACTTTCTCGCACTGAGGTCTGCTTATTGTTAATATCTTGTACTTGTTTTTACACCTTCTAATGTTAAAGTTGGCCTTTGTGCTTTTCAGTGTTGCAAAGACACTTTGTTGCACTGAGGTCTGCTTATTGTAAATATCTTGTACTTGTTTTTACACCTTTTAATGTTAAAGTTGGCCTCTGTGCTTTTCAGTGTTGCAAAGACACTTTGTTGCACTGAGGTCTGCTTATTGTAAATATCTTGTACTTGTTTTTACACCTTTTAATGTTAAAGTTGGCCTTTGTGCTTTTCAGTGTTGCAAAGACACTTTGTTGCACTGAGGTCTGCTTATTGTAAATATCTTGTACTTGTCTTTACACCTTTTAATGTTAAAGTTGGCCTCTGTGCTTTTCAGTGTTGCAAAGACACTTTGTTGCACTGAGGTCTGCTTATTGTAAATATCTTGTACTTGTTTTTACACCTTTTAATGTTAAAGTTGGCCTCTGTGCTTTTCAGTGTTGCAAAGACACTTTGTTGCACTGAGGTCTGCTTATTGTAAATATCTTGTACTTGTTTTTGCACCTTTCAATGTTAAAGTTGGCCTTTGTGCTTTTCAGTGTTGCAAAGACACTTTGTTGCACTGAGGTCTGCTTATTGTAAATATCTTGTACTTGTTTTTACACCTTCTAATGTTAAAGTTGGCCTTTGTGCTTTTCAGTGTTGCAAAGACACTTTGTTGCACTGAGGTCTGCTTATTGTAAATATCTTGTATTTGTTTTTACACCTTTTAATTTTAAAGTTGCCCTTTGTGCTTTTCATTGTTGCAAAGACACTTTGTTGCACTGAGGTCTGCTTATTGTAAATATCTTGTACTTGTTTTTACACCTTTTAATGTTAAAGTTGGCCTCTGTGCTTTTCAGTGTTGCAAAGACACTTTCTCGCACTGAGGTCTGCTTATTGTAAATATCTTGTACTTGTTTGAACACTTTTTAATGTTAAAGTTGATCTTTGTGCTTTTAAGTGTTGCAAAGACACTTTCTCGCACTGAGGTCTGCTTATTGTAAATATCTTGTACTTGTTTTTACACCTTTTAATGTTAAAGTTGGCCTTTGTGCTTTTCAGTGTTGAAAAGACACTTTGTTGCACTGAGGTCTGCTTATTGTAAATATCTTGTACTTGTTTTTACACCTTTTAATGTTAAAGTTGGCCTCTGTGCTTTTCAGTGTTGCAAAGACACTTTGTTGCACTGAGGTCTGCTTATTGTAAATATCTTGTACTTGTTTGAACACCTTTTAATGTTAAAGTTGGCCTTTGTGCTTTTCAGTGTTGGAAAGACACTTTCTCGCACTGAGGTCTGCTTATTGTTAATATCTTGTACTTGTTTTTACACCTTCTAATGTTAAAGTTGGCCTTTGTGCTTTTCAGTGTTGCAAAGACACTTTGTTGCACTGAGGTCTGCTTATTGTAAATATCTTGTACTTGTTTTTACACCTTTTAATGTTAAAGTTGGCCTCTGTGCTTTTCAGTGTTGCAAAGACACTTTGTTGCACTGAGGTCTGCTTATTGTAAATATCTTGTACTTGTTTTTACACCTTTTAATGTTAAAGTTGGCCTTTGTGCTTTTCAGTGTTGGAAAGACACTTTCTCGCACTGAGGTCTGCTTATTGTTAATATCTTGTACTTGTTTTTACACCTTCTAATGTTAAAGTTGGCCTTTGTGCTTTTCAGTGTTGGAAAGACACTTTGTTGCACTGAGGTCTGCTTATTGTAAATATCTTGTACTTGTTTTTACACCTTTTAATGTTAAAGTTGGCCTTTGTGCTTTTCAGTGTTGGAAAGACACTTTCTCGCACTGAGGTCTGCTTATTGTTAATATCTTGTACTTGTTTTTACACCTTCTAATGTTAAAGTTGGCCTTTGTGCTTTTCAGTGTTGCAAAGACACTTTGTTGCACTGAGGTCTGCTTATTGTAAATATCTTGTACTTGTTTTTACACCTTTTAATGTTAAAGTTGGCCTCTGTGCTTTTCAGTGTTGGAAAGACACTTTCTCGCACTGAGGTCTGCTTATTGTTAATATCTTGTACTTGTTTTTACACCTTCTAATGTTAAAGTTGGCCTTTGTGCTTTTCAGTGTTGCAAAGACACTTTGTTGCACTGAGGTCTGCTTATTGTAAATATCTTGTACTTGTTTTTACACCTTTTAATTTTAAAGTTGGCCTCTGTGCTTTTCAGTGTTGCAAAGACACTTTGTTGCACTGAGGTCTGCTTATTGTAAATATCTTGTACTTGTTTTTACACCTTTTAATGTTAAAGTTGGCCTTTGTGCTTTTCAGTGTTGCAAAGACACTTTGTTGCACTGAGGTCTGCTTATTGTAAATATCTTGTACTTGTTTTTACACCTTTTAATGTTAAAGTTGGCCTTTGTGCTTTTCAGTGTTGGAAAGACACTTTGTTGCACTGAGGTCTGCTTATTGTAAATATCTTGTATTTGTTTTTACACCTTTTAATTTTAAAGTTGCCCTTTGTGCTTTTCATTGTTGCAAAGACACTTTGTTGCACTGAGGTCTGCTTATTGTAAATATCTTGTACTTGTTTTTACACCTTTTAATGTTAAAGTTGGCCTTTGTGCTTTTCAGTGTTGCAAAGACACTTTGTTGCACTGAGGTCTGCTTATTGTAAATATCTTGTACTTGTTTTTACACCTTTTAATGTTAAAGTTGGCCTCTGTGCTTTTCAGTGTTGCAAAGACACTTTGTTGCACTGAGGTCTGCTTATTGTAAATATCTTGTACTTGTCTTTACACCTTTTAATGTTAAAGTTGGCCTCTGTGCTTTTCAGTGTTGCAAAGACACTTTGTTGCACTGAGGTCTGCTTATTGTAAATATCTTGTACTTGTTTTTACACCTTTTAATGTTAAAGTTGGCCTCTGTGCTTTTCAGTGTTGCAAAGACACTTTGTTGCACTGAGGTCTGCTTATTGTAAATATCTTGTACTTGTTTTTGCACCTTTCAATGTTAAAGTTGGCCTTTGTGCTTTTCAGTGTTGCAAAGACACTTTGTTGCACTGAGGTCTGCTTATTGTAAATATCTTGTACTTGTTTTTACACCTTTCGATGTTAAAGTTGGCCTTTGTGCTTTTCAGTGTTGCAAAGACACTTTGTTGCACTGAGGTCTGCTTATTGTAAATATCTTGTACTTGTTTTTACACCTTTTGATGTTAAAGTTGGCCTTTGTGCTTTTCAGTGTTGCAAAGACACTTTGTTGCACTGAGGTCTGCTTATTGTAAATATCTTGTACTTGTTTTTACACCTTTTAATGTTAAAGTTGGCCTCTGTGCTTTTCAGTGTTGCAAAGACACTTTCTCGCACTGAGGTCTGCTTATTGTAAATATCTTGTACTTGTTTTTACACCTTTTAATGTTAAAGTTGGCCTCTGTGCTTTACAGTGTTGCAAAGACATTTTCTCGCACTGAGGTCTGCTTATTGTAAATATCTTGTACTTGTTTTTACACCTTTTAATGTTAAAGTTGGCCTTTGTGCTTTTCATTGTTGCAAAGACACTTTGTTGCACTGAGGTCTGCTTATTGTAAATATCTTGTACTTGTTTGAACACCTTTTAATGTTAAAGTTGGCCTCTGTGCTTTTCAGTGTTGCAAAGACACTTTGTTGCACTGAGGTCTGCTTATTGTAAATATCTTGTACTTGTTTTTGCACCTTTCAATGTTAAAGTTGGCCTTTGTGCTTTTCAGTGTTGGAAAGACACTTTCTCGCACTGAGGTCTGCTTATTGTTAATATCTTGTACTTGTTTTTACACCTTCTAATGTTAAAGTTGGCCTTTGTGCTTTTCAGTGTTGCAAAGACACTTTGTTGCACTGAGGTCTGCTTATTGTAAATATCTTGTACTTGTTTTTACACCTTTTAATTTTAAAGTTGGCCTCTGTGCTTTTCAGTGTTGCAAAGACACTTTGTTGCACTGAGGTCTGCTTATTGTAAATATCTTGTACTTGTTTGAACACCTTTTAATGTTAAAGTTGGCCTTTGTGCTTTTCAGTGTTGCAAAGACACTTTGTTGCACTGAGGTCTGCTTATTGTAAATATCTTGTACTTGTTTTTACACCTTTTAATGTTAAAGTTGGCCTTTGTGCTTTTCAGTGTTGGAAAGACACTTTGTTGCACTGAGGTCTGCTTATTGTAAATATCTTGTATTTGTTTTTACACCTTTTAATTTTAAAGTTGCCCTTTGTGCTTTTCATTGTTGCAAAGACACTTTGTTGCACTGAGGTCTGCTTATTGTAAATATCTTGTACTTGTTTTTACACCTTTTAATGTTAAAGTTGGCCTTTGTGCTTTTCAGTGTTGCAAAGACACTTTGTTGCACTGAGGTCTGCTTATTGTAAATATCTTGTACTTGTCTTTGCACCTTTCAATGTTAAAGTTGGCCTTTGTGCTTTTCAGTGTTGCAAAGACACTTTGTTGCACTGAGGTCTGCTTATTGTAAATATCTTGTACTTGTTTTTACACCTTTCGATGTTAAAGTTGGCCTTTGTGCTTTTCAGTGTTGCAAAGACACTTTGTTGCACTGAGGTCTGCTTATTGTAAATATCTTGTACTTGTCTTTACACCTTTTAATGTTAAAGTTGGCCTTTGTGCTTTTCAGTGTTGCAAAGACACTTTGTTGCACTGAGGTCTGCTTATTGTAAATATCTTGTACTTGTTTTTACACCTTTTAATCTTAAAGTTGGCCTCTGTGCTTTTCAGTGTTGCAAAGACACTTTCTCGCACTGAGGTCTGCTTATTGTAAATATCTTGTACTTGTTTTTACACCTTTTAATGTTAAAGTTGGCCTCTGTGCTTTACAGTGTTGCAAAGACATTTTCTCGCACTGAGGTCTGCTTATTGTAAATATCTTGTACTTCTTTTTACACCTTTTAATGTTAAAGTTGACCTCTGTGCTTTTCAGTGTTGCAAAGACACTTTGTTGCACTGAGGTCTGCTTATTGTAAATGTCTTGTACTTGTTTTTACACCTTTTAATGTTAAAGTTGGCCTTTGTGCTTTTCAGTGTTGGAAAGACACTTTGTTGCACTGAGGTCTGCTTATTGTAAATATCTTGTACTTGTTTTTACACCTTTTAATGTTAAAGTTGGCCTTTGTGCTTTTCAGTGTTACAAAGACACTTTCTCGCACTGAGGTCTGCTTATTGTAAATATCTTGTACTTGTTTTTACACCTTTTAATGTTAAAGTTGGCCTTTGTGCTTTTCAGTGTTGCAAACACACTTTCTCGCACTGAGGTCTGCTTATTGTTAATATCTTGTACTTGTTTTTACACCTTTTAATGTTAAAGTTGGCCTTTGTGCTTTTCAGTGTTGAAAAGACACTTTGTTGCACTGAGGTCTGCTTATTGTAAATATCTTGTACTTGTTTTTACACCGTTTAATGTTAAAGTTGGCCTCTGTGCTTTTCAGTGTTGCAAAGACACTTTGTTGCACTGAGGTCTGCTTATTGTAAATATCTTGTACTTGTTTGAACACCTTTTAATGTTAAAGTTGGCCTTTGTGCTTTTCAGTGTTGGAAAGACACTTTCTCGCAATGAGCTCTGCTTATTGTTAATATCTTGTACTTGTTTTTACACCTTCTAATGTTAAAGTTGGCCTTTGTGCTTTTCAGTGTTGGAAAGACACTTTGTTGCACTGAGGTCTGCTTATTGTAAATATCTTGTACTTGTTTTTACACCTTTTAATGTTAAAGTTGGCCTCTGTGCTTTTCATTGTTGCAAAGACACTTTCTCGCACTGAGGTCTGCTTATTGTAAATATCTTGTACTTGTTTTTACACCTTTTAATGTTAAAGTTGGCCTTTGTGCTTTTCAGTGTTGAAAAGACACTTTGTTGCACTGAGGTCTGCTTATTGTAAATATCTTGTACTTGTTTTTACACCTTTTAATGTTAAAGTTGGCCTCTGTGCTTTTCAGTGTTGCAAAGACACTTTTGTTGCACTGAGGTCTGCTTATTGTAAATATCTTGTACTTGTTTTTACACCTTTTAATGTTAAAGTTGGCCTTTGTGCTTTTCAGTGTTGGAAAGACACTTTCTCGCACTGAGGTCTGCTTATTGTTAATATCTTGTACTTGTTTTTACACCTTCTAATGTTAAAGTTGGCCTTTGTGCTTTTCAGTGTTGGAAAGACACTTTTGTTGCACTGAGGTCTGCTTATTGTAAATATCTTGTACTTGTTTTTACACCTTTTAATGTTAAAGTTGGCCTTTGTGCTTTTCAGTGTTGCAAAGACACTTTGTTGCACTGAGGTCTGCTTATTGTAAATATCTTGTACTTGTTTTTACACCTTTTAATGTTAAAGTTGGCCTTTGTGCTTTTCAGTGTTGCAAAGACACTTTGTTGCACTGAGGTCTGCTTATTGTAAATATCTTGTATTTGTTTTTACACCTTTTAATTTTAAAGTTGGCCTTTGTGCTTTTCAGTGTTGCAAAGACACTTTGTTGCACTGAGGTCTGCTTATTGTAAATATCTTGTACTTGTTTTTACACCTTTTAATGTTAAAGTTGGCCTTTGTGCTTTTCAGTGTTGCAAAGACACTTTGTTGCACTGAGGTCTGCTTATTGTAAATATCTTGTACTTGTTTTTACACCTTTTAATGTTAAAGTTGGCCTTTGTGCTTTTCAGTGTTGCAAAGACACTTTGTTGCACTGAGGTCTGCTTATTGTAAATATCTTGTACTTCTTTTTACACCTTTTAATGTTAAAGTTGACCTCTGTGCTTTTCAGTGTTGCAAAGACACTTTGTTGCACTGAGGTCTGCTTATTGTAAATGTCTTGTACTTGTTTTTACAGCTTTTAATGTTAAAGTTGGCCTTTGTGCTTTTCAGTGTTGGAAAGACGCTTTCTGGCACTGAGGTCTGCTTATTGTAATTTTCTTGTACTTGTTTTTACACCTTTTAATGTTAAAGTTGGCCTTTGTGCTTTTGTGTGTTGGAAAGACACTTTGTTGCACTGAGGTCTGCTTATTGTAAATATCTTGTACTTGTTTGAACACCTTTTAATGTTAAAGTTGGCCTTTGTGCTTTTCAGTGTTGGAAAGACACTTTCTCGCAATGAGGTCTGCTTATTGTTAATATCTTGTACTTGTTTTTACACCTTCTAATGTTAAAGTTGGCCTTTGTGCTTTTCAGTGTTGGAAAGACACTTTGTTGCACTGAGGTCTGCTTATTGTAAATATCTTGTACTTGTTTTTACACCTTTTAATGTTAAAGTTGGCCTCTGTGCTTTTCATTGTTGCAAAGACACTTTCTCGCACTGAGGTCTGCTTATTGTAAATATCTTGTACTTGTTTTTACACCTTTTAATGTTAAAGTTGGCCTTTGTGCTTTTCAGTGTTGAAAAGACACTTTGTTGCACTGAGGTCTGCTTATTGTAAATATCTTGTACTTGTTTTTACACCTTTTAATGTTAAAGTTGGCCTCTGTGCTTTTCAGTGTTGCAAAGACACTTTTGTTGCACTGAGGTCTGCTTATTGTAAATATCTTGTACTTGTTTTTACACCTTTTAATGTTAAAGTTGGCCTTTGTGCTTTTCAGTGTTGGAAAGACACTTTCTCGCACTGAGGTCTGCTTATTGTTAATATCTTGTACTTGTTTTTACACCTTCTAATGTTAAAGTTGGCCTTTGTGCTTTTCAGTGTTGGAAAGACACTTTTGTTGCACTGAGGTCTGCTTATTGTAAATATCTTGTACTTGTTTTTACACCTTTTAATGTTAAAGTTGGCCTTTGTGCTTTTCAGTGTTGCAAAGACACTTTGTTGCACTGAGGTCTGCTTATTGTAAATATCTTGTACTTGTTTTTACACCTTTTAATGTTAAAGTTGGCCTTTGTGCTTTTCAGTGTTGCAAAGACACTTTGTTGCACTGAGGTCTGCTTATTGTAAATATCTTGTATTTGTTTTTACACCTTTTAATTTTAAAGTTGGCCTCTGTGCTTTTCATTGTTGCAAAGACACTTTGTTGCACTGAGGTCTGCTTATTGTAAATATCTTGTACTTGTTTTTACACCTTCTAATGTTAAAGTTGGCCTTTGTGCTTTTCAGTGTTGCAAAGACACTTTGTTGCACTGAGGTCTGCTTATTGTAAATATCTTGTACTTGTTTTTACACCTTTTAATGTTAAAGTTGGCCTTTGTGCTTTTCAGTGTTGGAAAGACACTTTGTTGCACTGAGGTCTGCTTATTGTAAATATCTTGTATTTGTTTTTACACCTTTTAATTTTAAAGTTGCCCTTTGTGCTTTTCATTGTTGCAAAGACACTTTGTTGCACTGAGGTCTGCTTATTGTAAATATCTTGTACTTGTTTTTACACCTTTCAATGTTAAAGTTGGCCTTTGTGCTTTTCAGTGTTGCAAAGACACTTTGTTGCACTGAGGTCTGCTTATTGTAAATATCTTGTACTTGTTTTTACACCTTTCAATGTTAAAGTTGGCCTTTGTGCTTTTCAGTGTTGCAAAGACACTTTGTTGCACTGAGGTCTGCTTATTGTAAATATCTTGTACTTGTTTTTACACCTTTTGATGTTAAAGTTGGCCTTTGTGCTTTTCAGTGTTGCAAAGACACTTTGTTGCACTGAGGTCTGCTTATTGTAAATATCTTGTACTTCTTTTTACACCTTTTAATGTTAAAGTTGACCTCTGTGCTTTTCAGTGTTGCAAAGACACTTTGTTGCACTGAGGTCTGCTTATTGTAAATGTCTTGTACTTGTTTTTACAGCTTTTAATGTTAAAGTTGGCCTTTGTGCTTTTCAGTGTTGGAAAGACGCTTTCTGGCACTGAGGTCTGCTTATTGTAATTTTCTTGTACTTGTTTTTACACCTTTTAATGTTAAAGTTGGCCTTTGTGCTTTTGTGTGTTGGAAAGACACTTTGTTGCACTGAGGTCTGCTTATTGTAAATATCTTGTACTTGTATTTGCACCTTTTATTGTTAAAGTTGGCCTCTGTGCTTTTCAGTGTTGGAAAGACACTTTCTTGCACTGAGTCACATGTTGTGTGCCTTCCGCCCTTTGGAAACGGCACCAGATTTGTGCGATCACCTGTGGGTGTAGTCTCCACTCGCCTGGGCTCGGTCCCCCACATACATAATGTCTGCTGCCGTGTTCAGGGGACCTGGCACATGGACTGCCCTGAGGGAGAGGAACAGGGGGTGAGCCCACAGCCACAGCTGGGCGGCCGGTCTGCAGAGGGGAGGAAAGCCTAGCCTAGTCCCCTCGTGGACCGCTCCCCACCCTACTGGGAAGGCTTTTGATGATTAAGGCAGAGCCCCAGAACATGAACATGGGAGACCAGGAGGGCAACATGGCTGCGGCACTGTTCTACTGAGGAGGTGCAGACCAGCCAGTCGTCCAGGTAATTCAAGATTCTGAGGCCCCGCAGCCTCATAGCAGCAAGGGCTGCGTCTACACACCTGGTGAAGGTTTGGGGTGCCAGGGAGATGCCAAAGTGGAGGACATGGAACCCGAAGATCCACCCCTCAAACCTAAGTCTGTGGAACCAGCAGTGACCCTGACAGATAGGGATCTGGAAGTAGGCATCCTTCAGATTGATCGTGGCAAATCAATCCCCTGCATTGATGGCCTGACGCACCCTGGGGACCGTCAGTATCTTGCACTTCAGGGGCGAGAAATAACAATTGATGCCCCTGAGGTCCAGAATGGGACGAAAACCCCCGTCCCGCTTGGGGACCAGGAAGCAGTGCGAGAAAAGCCCCGCTTGGCGGTCCGCAGTGTCTACCTCCCGTATGGCTCTCTTTGCCAGAAGTTTCACCAGTTCCTCCCGCAGCACCAGGGCCTGCTCTGGGTCGCCCAAAGAGGTGAAGGTCGGGACGGTAGTTACAGGGGGTCTGCGGCAAAACTGCAGGCAATAACCCTGGGTCATGGTGGCTATAACCAGGCGATAACCCAAGGGTCCACCCCCAGGGCTGATCAAGCCACCCTGTGCTGCTCTGTAGATAGGGAGGGGAGCTGGGTGACCTGGCTCCAAGAGATGTCAGGAGGAAGGGGACGGTGGAGGACGGCTGAGCCTTGGCTCCATGTCCTCCCCGCCTGCCCTGAATGCGGCCGCTGTGTCTACAAAAGGCCTCCAGCTGGGACCGGAGATCTCCAGTGCCCCATACTGGAGCCTCGGGGGCAGGTCGAGGCACAGAAGCCCTTGAGCGCCCCACCCTGGCCAAATGCCTGCGCAGGCCTTGTGATATCTCCTGAGGGGCACGGCGAGTTTCTGTAGCCTGCTGCAGGAGCTGGGCCGCTCCTAGGCCGAACATGGCTGTAGGGTCAACCTGCAGCCTCGTAAGGCAGTCCTGGTCATCCGACCGGAGCCGGAATTGACACAGCCAGAGGTGGCGGTGTGCTACCCAGAACAAGGCTAAGGAGCCGCCTGTAGTAATGGCCAGGAGGGAGCCCAAAGGGGCCAACCAGAGGGGTCAGGGCTGGATGCACCGGGGGAAGGGGATCACAGCAATCCGCTCCCGGCAATGCATAGCATCAAATTTTTTACAGGCAGGGGACCAAAAATGCAGGGCAGCAGGGGCCTCAACCTGCCTGCACACCAGGTCTTGAAAATCAGGCAGCAGCGGCACCTGCGATAGGAGGCGCTTGAGGCTGCGTGACATCATCAAACCTCGAGGGTCGAGTGGGGTCCCGCTGGCTGTGTTAACCCGCGCTGCGGGCAATACACCAGACAGAAATCCCGGCTAAAATAGGCCGGAGAACTCTCACTTGCCGGCTGAAGAAGCAGCACAGCGAGGTCCGACTGGCGTGTAAGCTGGCAAATGCGGGCAATATGCCAGGGCAACACAGCCTACAAAGCCGCTCGAGCACAGACGCTAGCTTTCTAAGGGAGATCGGGGCTAGGGGAGAGGCAGCGTCCAGGGAGGTTGCCGAAATAAGCTCCTAATGGACACACTGCCACAATGCACACACAACCCCAGACACACAGTGCCATACGTTGGTACCAGTCAATCTCACACGCACAACCCAATTGGAGATCAAACGATCACTGGTGTCACGTTTGCACAGCTGTTTTATACGTAAGCTGTCAGGTGTGGCCGGGCTAGCCAGAGTTTCTTAAAGAAATATCCACATGCCACGACCAAGGATGGCGTCATACCCCGTACATATGGAATATGTAACGGCGTGGAGAGATCTTGATATGATAGAGAACAACTTTTAGGGTATCTTAGTTTTATTTTTTTTATCACCTTTGCCTTTTTTTGTTTCTGTTTGTAGTTATCTTTATAGTTTATTCCCTGAATTTTATTTAATCATTTCTCCATTGTGGTTCCTGTTGTTTAGTCTTCAGAATTATTTAATGAATAAATACACATTTTGTCACAGATGCAGTAGCAAACGTGTGGAGTTTGTGAGAGAAGGACCCAAACGCAGGTACTGGCTTGGATGTGAGCAAACTTTATTTTCACAAGGTGAGACAGACTGACGTGGCGATGGGAACAACAGGAACTACGAAAAACTTAAATTGGGAAAACCTACAAATGAATCAGAAACCGCAACTCACAGAATGACATGCAGGGAGAAACTTATATACACACAGGAGCAATCCAGGAATGGGAGACAGGAGAGAAACACAGCTGGGAAAAATCAGAGCTGACGAGACAAGGGGAAGCAAAACCAGACACACTATACACAGGACAGGGACTATCAAAGTAAAATAGGAAATACAACAGGTATGCACAGACATGGCAACAGGGAGGGAACACAGAGATGTAGGACAGGCACAGAGACACAGAACAGAAGGAGCTCAAAATATAAAACCTGAGAACTAGAAATACTAGCACAGAAACAGAACAGAGACTTAACAACTATAAAATATAATACAAACAGAAGACCATAATTCACAGAATAAACTTGACCGGAAAAACACAAAATACTGGGTCAAATGCATCTAGAGACTTACGCAGAAATTTGGTCAAATGTATATAAAAAAGCATATTGGCACACAGTGTGAGACAGTCGGATTGGCGCACTGCACCTAAGTGTTTCATTTCAGCTCGGTGCCATAAGTCTTCCCTATGTCTACACATGGCGGATTGAAAAGGTTATTGTTATGAAGATTTTAAACAATGGGAAGGAGAATTACAAACTATTCTACGGAATCTCCACTTCCTGGTGGAGCTTCATGGTGAGTGGGACATCTGAAGAGGAGTTTATGTGTATTTTTCTTTTGCTTTAAACTGACTAGAATGAACTAAGGGATTGACAGGGAACCCAGACTGAAAATCTTTTGTTGGTTTGTTTGTTTCTTTTGTTTTGTGTTGTTTACTGAGATTTATGAGCCCGTTATGAGCTGAGAACTTCAGTGTTAAATATATCGCTTAGTGGTTACAAAGTATATTGAGCTGGAATCGTTTAATGTTTAGAGTGGTCTGAAAGAGCTCAAGCATCCCTTGTGCATGGTTTGCAAAACAAACTAGGGTTCATCTTATGTGTCTGCAGGGAAACCTGATTGGCACCCCAGAAGAGGCAACTCATTGTCAAACCTCCTTGGCAAGCAAACGGGCACATAAAAAAGTGGCATCCCAGATGGGACGCTGGCTTGGGAGAATAGCAAGCAGTATTGAATGTAGTTATTGGTTTTGAATAATGGTTACTGATAAGTGAAATAGATAAGGAAAGTCGAGATAAAACGGCCTTCATCTGTCTCTTTGGTTTGTATCAGTTCGAGGTAATGGCATTTGGACTCAAGAATGCAGCCGCTAACTTCCAGAGACTGATGGAAATATTTCTGGGGATTTGCAAGGGGAAATTTGTCTCGTCTATCTGGATGACATTATCATCTACTCCACCGCTCTAGAACAGTATACTTCAGACATCCATGCTGTCCTGGATAAACTACGTGAAGCTAAGTTAATTGTCAAAATGACATTTTTTTGGACCTACCTTAGGTTTTTGGGACACACAGTTTCTTCTTCAGGGTGGAAGTGGATCCTGAAAAATCCTGAAAAAAAAAGATTTCCCTTCTCCTTGAAACATAAAGTAGCTGCAAGTGTTCCTGGGAATGGCATGAGCAGTGTTGGGTAAGTTACTTTAAAAAAGTAATTAATTACTAATTACTTAATCAATATTGTATTTAAAATACTTATCTAATTACTGTGTCTGAAAAGTAACTTAATTACTCAATAAGTAATTTAACTAAATACTTCTTAAAATCCCTATAAACCTTGAGTGGACAAACAATAGAAATTAAACTCTATAAATAATAAATAATTTTTTTTAAAGACGGAGACTCTACAGTACGCAGCGGTAGCATCTCTTCCACAATGTAGCCTGCAATCATTTTTTAAGCTCACCTTCAGATGCTTTCTGTGCTGCTGAAGTAAAATCAAGTTTTGCCTGCTTAACAGGAGTTGCCGCGGTGTTATCCATGGATGATGAACAAGGATCACTCAGAAGTGTTCGTCTATGCTCTCGTGTCAGGTGCTTCAGTAGATTACTCGTGCTATTAACAGCGGCCGATAGTTTTTTCTCCCCAGGACATAGCTTACATATTACTGTAATATTCTTGTCTGCTTGTTTCAGAAAAGTGAAGAGACGGGAATATGTCCATTTCATAAAACAGCCACTCGCTTCAGCCGAGTCCGACAGCTTCCGCTTTAGAATACGACTATGCAGCAAACTGGCGCGAAATGACGTGCAGCTGCACTACAGCTATGTTAAAGCGGCAGAGTTTACTTTTACTTTTAGAAGATAAATTATTGAAATTAAATAATGATATTCAGCAAGTTTAATTATTTTACAATGTAACGCAAGTACATTGTAACTGCAATTAAAATACCTAAAAATAAACCGTAATCAGTTACTCTACTTTTTCAGTGGAAAAGTAATTTAATTACAGTAATGCGTTACACCCAACACTGGGCATGAGTGGTACCAACAATTTTTGCCCCAGTTCTCACAGCTCACAGAACCACTGAATCCCAGAAGCATAAAGAAACAAAATTCATTTGGACTCCCAGGTGTTAAACTGCTTTTAAAAGCCTAGAACAACACCTAGTTTCTCCACCTGTACCAGGGTTAGGGTTACCAGGTCACCCATTCATTGTCTATGCAGATGCCAGTGACGTAGTATTGGGTTCAGTGCTGGCTCAACCAACTCGACTCCAATACAGAACAAGAATGTCTTGCTGTCACCTGGTCCTTGGAAAAATTACCCTACTATCCAGAGGTTCGACATCTTACCATAGTCCCCCAACATTTTTCTTTTTTCTGCATTTTTAAAACTCATAAACCCAGTACAAGGTTAATTTGTTGGGCTCTTTGCCTCCAGGAGTTGTCTTTTACAGCGGAATACAAAAAAGGCAGGTTTAACACTATGCCATCATGACTGAGGGGCCTTTCTAGAGCTTATATGGATGAGTCACAGCCCCTCACTTGTGCTATGGTACTCTGTTCCAAAAAAAACACTACCCTTCTGAGGACATTTAGAAAGCTCACCAGGAATATTTTTGTTGTCCAAAGTCTATATGACAAAATTGTGGAAAAGAGTAAAATGAAAGAAAATTCTACCTCAAAAATCATTCTTGTGGAAGATAAGGTTTACAACGTAGTTCAGCTACCCCATAAAACCCTATATCAAGTCCATGTTCCAGCATTCCTCCATCAACAAGTATTTCATTACTTCGACAATAATCTGATACAGTCCCAATCAAAAGTTTAAGACCACTTGAAAAATGGCATGAAAATCATATTTTGCATGGTTGGTTCTTAACAAGGTTCGAACTAGAGCTTCAACATGCAACAAGAAGAAATGTTAGTGATACAAAACATTTTTTTCAGCATGCAATTTATTGAAAACATCGCTTAAACTTAAACGGGCTGATAATGGGTGGACAAATGGATGGATGGAAGTAGGTTTCCTTAACCTTATAGCCAGTTTCAGTCATTTGCATAATGACTGAAACTGACACCACTGACTAACAATGGCCTGTGAGGTCATGATGATTATGACTATGAGTACCATACACAGAGAGTTGGGGAATGGCTGCAATCAGAGCACTGTAAGATGGTACCCTCTTACCCTCTCTGAACAGAGGAGACCCACTCTTCGTGTTTCAGTGGTTTTAAGGAGTAGATTTGCCAGTTCATAAAAATTGTGGCTTGGAATCCAGCTCCTTTATTGAAATTAAGCGCAAATAACACTTCAGCTCGTTTCTATGTAAAGTGTAACAAGAAATAAATTAGATAATAAAGAGATCCTTATCTGCTAAACATGTAATGTAACATATATTTGGACATGAACTTATTTTCCTGCTGCTAATTTCTTAAACATAATACAGAGAAATAAGTACTTAAAATAAACATAATATAAAACAACCATGAGGCTTCAATACCTTACTTCTTGCTATACATATACACAGTGCATCCACTGAAATCCATGTGAATGCCTTCGTTTCCTCCATGCTGATATTGGAGAAGGTACATATTAGCGTACATCTTTCCCAATCTTACACTGCTGTGATTGTAGTCATTCCCCACCTCTCTGTGAATGGTCCTCATAACCAGAGGTGGGAAAAGTGCAGACATTCTGTATTTAAGTAGAAGTACAGATACCTGTGTTAAAAAAAATACTCCAGTATTAGTTGAATTACTGAACTAACTTCTTTATGCAAGTTAAAGTGACAAAGTACCTAAACAGGAAAATGCGTACAGTCAGTGGTTAAAGTGAGATCTGGCATGTGGGGGAAAACTGTAGTCTTGTCACAACTAACAATGATTTCTAATGTGAGCTCTAGTAGATTTTCTTTGTGTACATGCTGTAATCCGCTGACCTACTGCTCTTTGTGGATTTACACAGCTGAATTTGCAAACATGTACACAGTTTCATGAGCCACCTTGGCTGAGTTCCATTTTCTGCACTAACAGTAAACTTAATATTGTCTTTACACGAGACTATAGTTGGTAAAAATGGGGAATTCACATTTATTTTCACTGCTGTAAAAATAAAACACTGTGATTCTAGCTTTGTTTGTTAGTGTGTAAAACAAATCTGATGACAACTCCCAGAAAGCTCAAACTAAGGTGACCCAGCCCCCAAACAACTACAAACCTTTGTGGTTATCCCAACAAGCAGTGTTTTGTGCTTAATTCCTAAGCAATGTAAACAACCTAATATATGTTAGCTGGGTGAAAATAGTGTTTGCTGAAGGACGTACGTCTTAAGGCAGCTGCAAACGCGCTGACAAAGCTATTGAGAATAAACAGGGAAATGTAAATATTTCCTGCCAGCAGGTGTCGCTCAAAGCGGGAAGTTTCCGTTTCGGTGGGATCACATGACTGTCTATGTCCGGGTGAGAGGTGAGGTTCTTGGTTTGAATACGCTGACAACACCAGTTTGTGTTTACACTCTTAATGTTTTATTTCTGACATTTTCTGAACGAGGCAACAGTTCAAGGTACGAACGTTCTTGAATGTATGTTTCCTGGTCTTAGCATGCTAGCAGAAGAAGTGTGCTCCCCGTAGTTAGAGCACGAAACGGATTGTTGGAACCATTTTAGTCAGACTCTGGGATTATATCCGAGCAGCTACCTGCAGAGGGGAAAACTGCGCTTCCACGTTAAAGAACGTGTTGCTCAACAGTCAGGTAGTCAGTAGCTAGCTCATATGATGAGGAAATCACGCTAGACCTGCAGAGAGACCAACCTCTGTTATAAAACGTCCTCCGCTTTATTTTGCTCTGAAAACAACGCTGCATAAGTATAAAACCTGCTTAAAACGATTAAACGCCTCAAAAGTCCTTCATATCCTTTAAAACAGAGTGACCGTTAAGCGACGTACGTTGATCGTGACACCCAATGTCAATAACGTAATGTACACATACGTCTCCATCCGGTCAGCTGCTACACCAAATATGGATGTGAGCATTATGATGGTTCCCAAAAGCTACGTAGATGTTGCTAATCCCGGTACCCTAGGCAGTTTATTTAAATTTAGCACAAATGTAAAGAAATTTGTGTTTTCTCAGTTATTTCTTTATTGTAACAATAATTGACGGCCAAGCATTTCAATAAAACAGAGGCAGTCAGAAGAAAACAGTTTCCTCACCCTGTCAGCAGCAGTTAGGAAGTGCAGACAGTCTCATACAGACGTCCAGCCAAGGTTTGCAGGACGATGTGGCCGAAAGCTCTCGACCCAGACAGAACAGACTGCACGCAGCCAGATGGTAGTGCCGGTGTTTGCAACATGTGCACGGAAACCTGAATATGTGAAGGGACAAGTTCAGCGAATGGTCCAAATTCTGAGTTAGGATTGTTACCGCACCAGCACTGACTACCAGTTAACTTCTGGCACCGAGTAGTGACAATAGCAACGATTAGTTGACTAGTTGTGCACATCCCTAATCTAAAGTTGTTATGGTTGTGTGTAACTTTTAAATGCCTATTTGCATCAGCCTCGTCAGCTCTGTGTGTTTATTATTTACCTTTATTGTGTTTCACTTCAGTTCAAGGTTGGGCACAAACGCCAAACAGTCATGTGACATTAGTATGTAGTTTTGGAGCGATCTCAGCTTTGAGGGATGTACCATGAAGTAAGTTCATCATAGCTAGTTTGGATCAGCTGGCTCGTCAAAACCTGAAATCGCAGGTGGGTATTACAACAGCGGTTTTCATTTTTCCTGTTTCTACTTCAGTCTCTGCGTGCACTTGCATAAAATCTGTGTTTGACATGTAAGTTTACTCTAGTTCTGCACAGAATGAGTTGATTTTGTCCCTCCAACTATGTCAGAGACATGAGGAGGAGTGAGTGATGGAGATCTGTGAAGACCATACAAAATACAGCAATGCAGAAAAGATTTGCTGCCTTTTCTCCTTTGCCCCATTGCACACACACACACACTAGGTCGAATAAGAAAGCCCCATTTTTTTTGCCAATTTTTATATTTAGTTTGAATAAATCTTTAATAATATAATCATACAATGACTTCTTGTTTTATTTTTTCTGAGTGTTTATTTGTGTTTTTTCCCCAAAAAATTTTAATTAATTCACTTATTTGCTAAAGTCATGTGTGTCTCCTGGTGCACTGCAGACAGGTGGACTTCCAAACATGGAAGAAGAGTTGTTGATAGGCTGGCAGGAAGAGAAGCTGCATCTTAAACAGGAGGTGTGTCGGCTGCAGGAGGAGCTGGCACAGAGTCATGCTGAAAAAGATGAGCTGGAATCCAGGAACAGAGCTCTGAAGGACAGGGTGAGAAGGAGCAGGGGAGTTTTGCTGATCATTAGATGAAGTTAAGCCTTTACATCTTTCTCTCTCCATCCTCCCACCAGCTGTGGCGGTCATTGTCTCCCTCACTTGCTCTCTCTCTGCAACTAGAGGGTGAGCAGAGGGAATGGAAGAAGAAGGTAAGGGAGGGGAGAGAGAGGGAGGCCAGGCAGGCCCTGCTGATCCACAGGCTCCAGAACAAGGTGAGGCCAAAGAGTAGTGCTGTTCTCATAATTGGAGTAGATGTAGTGGGAGATGGAAAATATTGATTGTGATTTTATTGTAGGTGTTGGAATACAGAGAACGATGTCAGCATTTGGAGCTTCGGCTGCAGGATAATCATACACAGATGCTCAGCACTGAGGTCAGACTCAAGTAATAGTATTTGCAGTACTACTAACACACTGCCTGCTACGATACAGTAAAACTACCACAGCGAGTGTCGGCATACAGCTGTTATGTGTTTGCTTTAACAGAGAATCATAGATGACTCTCTGGAAAGCGCCCTTCTCAGACTGGAGGAGGAACAACAGAGGTAAGTGGGGATGTCTGTCTGTGCTGGGTTAGACCTGCTGTGACCACATGAATTTAGACACTCAGATTCTGGTGACACGCCTGTGTTTGGAAATCAAAGCAAGAAGTTGTGAATTAATTCTTATGTAGAACTTAGAAACTATGATTCCCACAGTGTGCTGTGCATTGTCAGTATATAGAAAGTACTGTGTAGTTTGTCTAAGGAGCTTGGAAAGAAAAGTGTCTGGACTTCTTTAAGCTGCAGGTGTGTGCTGGCAAACGTACTGGTTGGCAGTCAGAAAAATTCAGACATGCGAGTTACACATTACAGAAGGTCTCCAGGGGAAGAAATAATCACCTGTGACAATCTGTACTTCATACACCCTTGGCCTGCAAACGGTGGGAACAGTAAGCCTGAGCTTGCCCCGCCCTCGTGTCAAAGACGAGCAGGGCTCGCCTCATGAAAGTGACCCACGCTCTGGTGTGCCGTCACCCCAAAAACAGAAAAATGTCAGGTAAAAAGTTGGAGTAAAGTTGACTAAAATGTTGAAACACATTAGTAGGTGATAATTTACACTTAACAGCCAGAACACACGGGATCATTTTTGACTCAGGAGTACAGATACAGGTGTAATTATTTGCTGATCTCTGATCGTTAACTATAATCAGAATAATTTATGATTTTATTCATTTTTGCTCAAAAGTAAAAGTTCATGTAAATGAGGTCGCATTGGCCTTACATTTAAAATGGACTAAAGAAATGGTGTGATGGGGTGAACTTTGACCCCAGAGTGTGATTGTGTGCTGATTCACAAACAGCATTCTGACTAAAGTTCAGCATACAGTACTCTGTGCTAAGTCAAAGTATTTCATGGTTTCATGTTATTTTCAGTCAAAAACAGGGTGTCTGTGTATAAGGTCTGCAGGATGAGAAGAACATGAAACACAGCATTAACAATTTATACTGTATAGTTTCAATAACTGGGATCATTTTGACCCCAGAGGAGTCAAAGCATTATGAGGGTTAGCATCAACAACTATTTATTGTTCTTGCTTATAAGATGTTTCAGAAGTTCTCATCATTTCAAAATTGTGCAAACGTTTTCATGCAGCTGTGCACCAAAAGTGAAACTCTGCAAAGTTATCAGTGCTAATTATTGTCAAATCATTTTGCTGCTTCCTCCATGCCAGCCTCAGGCATTGTACATTTATGTGTTCATCAGTGCATCCACTTCATGTTGGTCTGAATACTGAATTTTACAGAACACAACGAGCGATGTCAAAATACAGAGAAGCTGAGGAACAAAGCTGTCAGGACCAACCTTATGTTCACATTTATTATATAGTTCAGTGTAGTTTTTATACACGTTTGTGTGGTTAGAATGAAAAAAGTTCATGTGGTAAATTCAGCTCTTGATAGGTGGCAGCTCATCAGCGTTTGAGAATTAATGCACTGATTTTATTTCTTGTGACATATACGAAACAGTCACAAAAATATTACAATATTTAAATGTAGCTTTTTGCTATTTTACATAAACATGTATTGTTACTCACTTTAAGGAAACATTTGTTTAATTCTCTTGCTACATGCATAAGGACATTAAGAGAGTCTCGCGTCTGTCAGAGTCTGCTCCTCGGTCACTGGAGGGGATTCTCCTTCTGAAACATGAATGAAATTCCACTTTCATGCCTCTTACTCTGTTTATTTGAAAAGTAAACACAGGAACCATTTGTGTTGAAGTTCTCCAAAGCTTTGTTTGAGTAAAGGTGCATCCATCCACTGAAGCTTGCAGTCCTTCATCTTTGTTACAGGTTTTCTTCTAGTGACCAAAAGTCATAACATCATTGTGTTGTATTTAAAAAGGCTTTATCAAACCCAGAGCCAGAATTACTGCTATAAGTGTTTAATTTAATGAAGTTCACTTATAATTGTAATTGTTCTACGCAAATATTGTCAGTTTTTTCATGACAGTTTAAAAAAGAAGTTTGTGGTTTTATTTGAAGCTGCTGATTTAATAAATTATTGTCACCATATGTGTCTCCCTCCTCAGGTCAGTCAGTTTAGGTGACACCAATAGTCTCCTTTGCAAGCAACTTGTCCAATCAGAGCAGGCCAACCACGCCCTGAAGGAGGACCTCCAGAAGCTGACGAATGATTGGATGACAGCTGTGGAGGAGGCAGAGCAGCGAGAGGCTGATTTGCAGAAAGAGCGAGAGGTCTGCAGTTTAATTGATTTTAAAAGTGACCACTCAGATGGCAGTTATTGTGTTTCTATATTTGTGTGTGTGTGTGTGTGTAGTGTCGGCTGTGTCTCGTGGGGGAGCAGCAGGCTCGGCTGCTGTCTATCTGGAGATCTGTGGCTGCTCTGAGACGGGACTGTCACGCTATGAAAACGGGTGCTGACAGGTACGTCTGAGGCGAGGCCGCTTCACTCAGAGGACCGTCTCTACAGTTGGTTCAGTCCAGTTATTAGCACCACCAATCAGCATTCAGAGGAAGAAGAGAGAACTTTAGAAGAGGACAGGGTTCAGACCGTTTTGACCAACCTGAGTTTGTAAACATGCTGACCCACCTGTCTGTGTCTGCAGGGACTTGTGGCAGCTGAAGGCCGAGTTTTCTCGCCTCTCATCCGTTCTCCTCTCCAGCTGTGACTCTGTCTCCTCCTCTCTGAGGCTCAGCACACTTTACATTAATCCTCTCTCCTTCTCCTCCGCTTCTCCCCCTCTTCTCGCTTCCCACTTTCCTCCCTCTTCATTCTGTTCTCCTCCTCCGTCCTCCGATCTGGCCCTCTGTCCTCCGAACTCTTCTGCACCTCCTCTCCTCTCATCATCCACAATGCGAATCTTTTCTTTGGGAGAGTTGGAACTCAAAGAGGAGAAGGATGAGGAAAGGAGGGACGAGGAAGAGCAAGGCACTTCAGAGGTGAAGTCTGTTCAGGAGACTCAAGTTTTACAGCTGAAGCAGAGGTAAATTAGCTTCTACCAGACGTTCAAACACATCCTGCACCTCCCTCTGTTCTCCTCTCGATCATTCTCCTTCTTTCTTTGCCAGGATTGAGGCGCTCACTGGCTCGCTGCAGACCGAGGTCAGTCTGAGGGAGGAGAGAGAGAGGGAGGCCGAGAGACATAGAGTAATACAGAGAAGCCTGCAGTCTGTGAGCCATGCTGTGATCAAACTGGTGAGTCTGTTATGTTGGTCAGATGTCCAAGGACAGCGTTTCTATTGTTGTCCTGTTTAATGAAGTGAAATAGAAACTGAATCACTGCTGTTGTTACGTGAGTACAGTTATTATTGAACACGTCACCAATTTTCTCAGTCAGTCTATTTCTGAAGGTGGTGTTGACATGAGATTCTCACCAGTAACAACCCATCAGGCTTACTTGTGGTTCCTGGGATTTTTAGAAGTAGAATGGGAGACAGAGCCTTGGACTTTTTGGCCCCTCTTCTGCAGAAGAAACTCGCAGCTTGGATTCAGGAGACAGACCCCATCTCTACTTTTAAGATTAGGCTTAAGACTTTTTTGACAAAGCTTGAAGTTGGGGCTGGATCAGGTGACCCAGCTTTATTTAAATCCCTGAAAGTGATGACGTCTCTCCCAGAGCTCTAGTTCAGGGACATCTACCTGTATCTTGTAGAGAAACGCTCCCCTTACATTGATGCCAGGATTAAAGCTTTCAAAGTGTGGACAGCTGTGTGTTTTCGACCTAGATGGGTAAATAATGCCACCGTGTAGGAGACGAAGAACAAGAGATTGTTCACTGTTGAAGCACAGGTTAGCGCTACATAGCTAGCTTCAATGAACTCGCACTCGTCTTACGTTTAGTTGACTTTGACATTTACTGTGTAGGGCTAGAAAAGTTGTGTCATAACAGTAAAGTTGACAGAGTACTTTTTTTGATGTCAGTAAATCATTCCTACGGTTTGAATGAGCCACCACAGACAGCCAGGGTTGCTGTGGAGAAGCAGGGATTGGTGCGATTTGGCCCGTAAGGCGGGGTTAGGAGAGCTGTGTTCACATACGGGTGCCATACTCTGTATTCCCTCTGGCAGCTGGAAACTAACGTCACTTAGTGCATCCAATAGCTCAGCAGCTGTCTGTCACTTTTGCTAATTTAAACTAAAAGATGTTTGAAGGATCCCTGGAGGGCAAAGGACACAATACCGTTTTGCCCTCCAGGTGGGCGTGTCCCAGTAGCTCTGATGTCACGTGGAAGCTATGATGAGTCTGTGAGTGTGGGCAGGATTGGACGCAAATATTGTGGGAGTGACAAACGGACAGGAGGGTAATGCTCAGAATTAAGAAGTAAAGTAGTCCCATGCATGGCTCTACTTCCCATGATGCAATGAGCATTCTTCTCTCACCATGTGTTTATGCACCACTCTGCATGTAACTGAGTTATTTTTAATCTCTGGCTGTTTCTCTCTGTTATTGTACGGTCTTTACCTTCCAATATACAGTCTATGAGGCGGCTGTTTTGGTGCTATAGAAATATAATTGAATTGAATTCTTGCAGTAGTTGGTGTTGATGGCTGGTCTACATGAAGCTCTAAGAACCTCTGTCAGCAGCAGTAAGTGAAGCATTTGAAGTTAGCTTGTGTTCTCCTTTGTGTTCAGTCCAGAGTCCTGACCTCAGCCAGCAGTCAGTCGCTGAACATCTCCTCAGAGGGTGTCCTTAGCCTGGATCTGTCCTGCTTGCTTTCCGTCCTGTCTCAGACTGAGAGCGCCCTACAGTGGAGAAATGAGGAATTACAGGTAAACAACGCAATATAGTTCTTATATGCAAAGTCACTACTGTTTTTATGATTAATGTGTCAGTGTAGCCACAATATCTGCCTCCTGATCCCTGATTGTTTTCACACAGTTTGGTTTGTTGGAAATGTAAGTGTGTATTTGTCATGTGAAATACTTCAAAGTGCAGATTTTAACACCAAAGTACTGAAGTAGTTAAAAATGTGTATACTGTTCAAAACTTCATGTTACTGAGTGTTGGCTGTGCAAACTGACAGGATTAGTCCATCATTTTAAAGAGTTGTGTGTTTAGGCCCAGGTCCGGACACTGCTGTAGTGCATTACACTGATGTACATGATTCCCAGTTTTTGGGAGTCGACACACAAAACAAGTCTGTGTGGACAGCGCTGTGCAGCTGATCCTAAAGCGATATGACAGCGCTTCAAACAAATGCAGACAGCTACATTGTAACTGAAAATGATCATTTTCACACATTTCTAATAAATTCAATTTTTTCCTTAATGTTGTATTAAAGCGTAATTTTGTTGTAGGACAGCTCCTTAATTTTAACTAATTTAAATAAATTAAATGAAATAAAAAATCATTATCACATTTAAAATATTGCAGATGTATTTTAGAAGTCTAAAGTTATTCAGCCTGATGTTCATTATACAGTCAAAAAGCGGCACACGCACACCTGCAGTCTGAATCAGTATGGTTATGTGTATGCTAGTCAAAAGCCTTACTGTGTGTCTGCGTGTGTGTGTGTGTGTGTGTATCAGGGGGCGCAGCGATCTCTGCAGCAGCTCGGTGAGCAGAGAGCAGCCCTGCACCTGCGACTGAAGCAGCTGGAGGACGACAACCAGCAGCTACACACACACACACAACAACAGCAGCAGGAGCTTGGCCACATTATGGACGTACTGAGCAGGTTCACACAGAGAAAATCAATTCAGATTTTATGCTACACTTTTGTGTAATTCATGCTTGTAAATGAATTAGTGAACGACTCTGACAGAGTTTACAGCTCTGTATTTACTGATGTGTGTGACAGAGAGAAGGAGACGGCGTCTTTCCTGCGTCTGCAGGTCGAGGAACTGCAGAGGAGGGAGGAAGAGCTGAGGAGAGACAATCACAGACTGAGAAAGGAGAAAGACGAACAAGAAGAGAGAAACAGACAGCTGCAGACAGAAATGCGCAGACGGTACTCAGCATAGGTCGCCACTGCACTGCACTGTGCTTTACTGGTTCATCAGCAATGCACTGGTTTTGTTTCAGAGTTGAGACTGAGGTGTTGGAGAACGTCCAGCTAACAAAGCGGGAGACTTTGACCCAAGCAGAAATTTATAGTCTGAAGGTAAACAGGCTCACTCACTCAAGCAGTTTTTATACCTGAACTGAGACGGAGCAGTGATGTGATATTTTATGTGGAGACCAAATATCACTGTTTTATTCAGTCAATGAAAATCATAATAAACTCCTGCGTCACCATTCTGAGAGAACGTTAGCCCAGCAAACGTGGAATAAATCAGCTCGAATAAAAACAACATAGAATGGTAGAACTGCCAGTCTGACCCCATTCAGTTACAGACTGATGATTTGCTGTTTGAAAAAGGTGATAAATCACATTAAATGTGATTCAAATACTACGCTTATTGCAAAATGTTAAAAATCGCAATCATATATTGTGAAACTATCGTATTGTGGGCGATTTAGCTTTTCTTCCATTTAACACACAGCAGGAAATGATCCCCTTCAGAAACTGTTGTCACTAAAATAAGTAGTGCATCATTTAAAACAGCTGAACATCGTCTGGTGTCGTCGTCCTCTTTTCTCGCAGGGAGCACTAGAGAGGGAGCAGCTGGACAAGCAGCGAGCCGAGGAAGACGCTTCTGATATGAGAGATGCCTTACAGAAGGTACAGACATGACACCGAGAACGTGTCCTCAGAGGAAGACTCTTAGCTTTACTCATTTGCATAGAATGATGTTCTGGCTGCCATCTTTGTCTCATCAGTTCAGGGAGTGCGTGTCGCATCTGTCGTTGCAAGAGAGCGCATTAAGACGGGAGGTGGAGGAGGGACGGGATGCGCTAGACAAGCTGTCCGCCCTGAACTCTTCTCTGGCCTCAGACAAGAGAGAGCTGAACAAGCAGCTGCTGAAGGTACTCCTCCCTACATGCCCTCTCTCTGTGGCTTCCAGCTTTAGTACATCATGTAAGTCAGTTCACGTGTCTGTTACCAGCTGGAGTCTGAGCTGTCAGAGGGCCAATCACAGCTGCAGGCTCAAAGGTCACAAGTCAGTTCTCTGGAGAGGGAAGTCAAGACCCTAAACATGGATTTCAGCAAGCTCAGGTGAGATCAGTTTGCACCCAAGTCGTCAGGCCAGAACAGTAAAGTTAATTTGATTTTAATCCTGAATAATTAGAGTGTGAATTGTGCTGTGTCTGTTAGAGTACAGAGAGAGGCTGAGGAAGATGCTGTTCAGCAGCTGAGAGAACGAGAGACAGAGCCGGGGGAAGACGAGAGGTTTCCCTCTGTGGGTGAGAGACAGAGGGCTGGACGGCAGGTGGATGAGCTGTCCTTTCAGCATGCCGCAATGTGTGAGGAGCTGAAGGAGGTGCAGGACCGGCTGGGGCAAGCAATGGAGGAGGTGAAAAATAGGAGCATACAACAGCAGGAGCAGCTCAGAGAGAGTAGGAGGCTACAAGAGGAGCTGGATAGTCTGCAGAAACACAAGGAGCAGCTCGAAGTTGATCTGCAGGAGATCCGGTGCTGAGCACACGAAATAAAATCAGGATTTGTTTGTACGGGTCGCATGCATACTGACATCCTGGCTCTCTCTCTGCCTGCAGGTCTGTGTCGCTGTCTGCCCACCAGCAGCTCAGTGAGCAGCAGAAGCGTCTCTCACAGTCAGAGGTGGAAAAATGTCAGCTGAACACACACATCCACACTCTGAAGCAGGCCAAAGACACCTTACATGGTCAGTGACAGTACACTAAAGTCATAATATCAAACCTTTATTCCTTAGATTTTGCTTAAAACAAGAATAATGAAAACATATAAATGTGGCAGTTCAAACCAAATTCCAAAAAAGTGGTGAAGATATAAAAACAGAATGCGATCATTGGCAGATCTCATAAACCAACATTTTATTCACAATAGAACATTAAAGATGTTTGAACTGAGAAAATGGGCCTGTTTTAAGAAAACTATTAGTCGGTAACACATCTCAACAAAGGTGGCATCAAAAGGCTGAAAAATAAATAGCACCAAAGATTTTAGCTTAATTGGCAACATGATTGAGTATTAAAAGCCATCATAGAGAGGCTCTCTCCCAGGGTGATCGAGCTCTGACTTGCCTCTCTTCAACCAGCTTCTCAGATTTTCGATGGCTTTATTGTTTCACAGGACTCGTTGTAGTGACTGGGCCCCAGAGCCCCTACACCCCACCTCCACAGGTTTGCAGCATGGCTTTAACCCCTGCCTCCAACAGTTGGCTGCCAGGTCTGCTTATTTCCCCTCTTTCTTTCCTGAGCCTCTAAGCAGCTTTCCCATGAGACAAGCAACTCCAGCAACATGACAGGTTTAGACTCCTCAGACAGCAGCAGGCTTGAGTCTGCTGGTTACAGTCCTGTCTCCCTCCAGTCTCCTGCTGTTCCCAGCAGCGTGTCTCGAGACCACAGCTGCTCTCCTCCTCGGACACAGTTGTGATAATTGACTTTCTAACGTTCACACACACACACTGATTAAATGCAGTGTGAATGAATCCATCCCAGTGAACACACTCAAGTGAAACGTATCAGTTGTGCTGACATTAATAGGAACAACAGTGATTTTGATGTAAATTACTGTAGTTGTATTTAAAACTTTTTTTGTCTTTTTAAAGGGGAGATCCAGTGTCTGAGAGGCGAGCTGGAGGAGATGATGTCCAGGGCAGAAGATGAGAAGAAGAGGAGAGAGATGAGTGAGGAGGAGAGGAAGGCACTGCAAGAGGACATGGAGAGGATGACAGAGGAGATAGAGAAACTGAGGAGGAGAAGAAGAAGGAGGGAGGAAATGGAGAGGAAGGATGAGACGGAGGCCGAACAGGAAGAAAGGAGTTTCTTTAGTGAGAACTCGGGGAGAAGAGGAGCTGAGGTGCTGAGGAATTACATTGAGGGATTAACTGAGGAGGTGGAGGAGAGGCAAAGAGAAGAGGAGAAAATGAGGAAGGAGGTAATAGAGATGAAGACTCAAATCAACCTCATGATAGAAAGAGTACAGCGATTAGAGGGAGAGAAGGAGGAACTGGAAGAGGAGGTAAAGAGGACAGAGGAAAGGCTGAGAGAGGAGAAGAAGTTTTGGGAGGAGAGGAGAAGAGAGGAGACGAAACAGAGGGACAGAGAAGTGGAAGCCCTCTGTGAGCGGATGGAGAGATTAAAAAGAGAGAAGAAGGTGGACCAGCTGAGGACAGAAGCTGAGAGGGACAGATGGAGGGTGAGAGTGGAAGAACAAGAGGAGGAGATTAACAGACTGAAAAAAGAAATCTCAACATTACAAGAGGATGAAAGGAGAAAGAAAGACAAACTGCTAGAGGAGAAGGAGGAGGTGGTTGCAAAGCTGCTCGAGAAGCTAAAGGAGAAAGCGGCGGAGGCAGAGCTGATGAGGCAAAGGCTGAATGTGGCCAATGAGAAGTTTAATGAATTTAAGGCGGAGGCGAAATGTAAGGAGCAGAGCCTGGAATTACAGGTGAGGGAAAGAGAAGGAGTAGTGGAGGAACATCGAGAACATCTGAAGGAGGGGGAGGAGGAAGGAGAGAGGGTGAATGCCAGACTAAAGCAAAAGGAGGTAAGAGGGGACCACCTGGAAGGAAGTAGGAAAGGTATGGAAAAAGATGACACGATCTCCTCCCAGGTTAGGGAGCTACAGGAGGGACAGACAAAGAGCGAGGGAGCAAGGAAAAGAGTAAGAGAAATGGAGGAAGCCCGTGACAGGCTGCAGGTGGAGATAAAGGAGTGGCAGGAGAGGGCAGAACACAGCGAGAGTGAGGCCAGAAAGCTTAACCATATCTGTGTGGAGCAAGAGGAGGAGGTGCAGCGGTTAAGAGCTATACTGGAGGAGAAGGACGAGGAGAGAAGAGAATGGGAGGCACTAAGTAGAACTGAGAAAGAAAACACGAGGAGACTGCAAAGTAAGCTGATGGAGGTCAGGGAGGAGAAGAAGAGTTTAGAGGAGAAACTTAGGGAGGCCGAGGAAGAGAGAGAAGCACTTAGGAGAGCTGGGGAGGAGACAAAGAGGGTGGGGGAACAACTGTCTGAAGTAGAAAGTGACATGAAGGACCAAAGAGAGGTGCTGAGGAAGACGGTGGAGGAGAAGAGGAGACTGGAGAACACGCTAAAGGAAGTTCAGGAGACGATGAAAGGAGAAATGGATGAGCTGATCATACTGAGGGAAGAGAAGAAACGTCTGCAGGATAAATCGATAGAGAAGGGAAAAGAAGCTGATGGACAAATGAGAGCGAAAGAGCAGCAAGCAAGGCTGTTGGACACCGAGGAGGAAGAGGCATCGGCTCTCAGGAAGGAAGTGCAGAAGGAGATGGAGAGAAGCAATCTAGAGATGTTGGTGCTTAGGGAGGCGGTACAAAAGGAGAAAAGAAGGAAGGAGGAGGCACAAGATGAGCTGTTAAAATGGAGAGAAGAAGCACAATATCTCAGAGAGGTGTGGGGAGAGGAGACGCAGGAGGAGCTGAGGACGACTAAGATGGAGTTACTGGTTATTAAAAAAGAGCTGCAAAAAGAACAAAATGAGAAGGAGCAGATAAAGGAGAAGCTACAGAGGACGGAGGAAGAGGTGACAGCTCTCAAGGAGGAGGTGCAGGAGATGGAAAACAATAAGCTGACAAAGACGAAAGATGACTTTCCTCAGAAGGAGTTGAGAGGAGTGAAGCAGAGCCTGGAGGTGATGGTGCAAAACCCCCTGCAGAGTCAGGTACTTCAGTCTGTCAATCACACAAACACTGTAGAAAAACAGTCGCCCTGACAACGGTACTGCTTGAACTGAAGAAACCACCTTGAGGTCAAACTGCTTGAACCCTCTGTAGCAGGGGTGTCAAACATACGGCCCACGGGCCAGTATTCTGTCATTGTCAGCTCGGCTTTTTTTGTTAGACAACCGTATGTTTTGAGACCAGCAGTAACACAAACCATATATCAGTAAGAAGAACAACGTGCTGTCGTTAAAGTAAACCTCATGTACTTACCGTTTGTCGTCTGTACGCTGAACTGAAGGCTGCTCTTGACACGGTGGAATTATTGTACATGTGACTAAAGCATTCTGTATGGTGAAATGACTGAACACAGGATATACAATCATATCCAGCCTGAGAGACGATTTCACACGTCAGTGAGCCTAATCTTCATCACTGCTGAGAATCCATGCAGGCAGGGGTGGGACTTTATTTTGATAGGCTCACCATGTGGCCAATCAGATGCACAGACAGACTGGGATCATACCATTACCAGTCTTATGGAATGTCAAATGGTATGACTTTCCAAAAGACACCACGTGTAGGGGTACAGGTCAGGTGCATAGAAAGATGGGAGAGCAAGCGTGTCGGGAAATAGTGAAGGAAGGAGTGAAAACGTGAAATGAGCAAACATCTGGCTGCATTTCAGTGATACTGGGTGTCTGGATGCGTCTGACAGGCCTGACTGTGAGCTTGAAGCCAATTCTTAACTCGTTTAATTTGTTTCTCACCACAAACAAGCACGAGCAGAAATTTTGAACTTTAACTGTTTCTGTTTTTCACTTTCTACTGTAGAAATGTCTGTTTTTTAACGACTGCAGTTAAACAGCAAAAAGACTGTCTGGGCAATAGGCTGCCAGAACTTTGTCTGTAATTTTGCACATTTCTCAGCCTGTGAAAGTGAAAGTTTATCCATTAGTCAGACCTCAGATTCAGGAGGAACAATGTGGTTTTCATTGTTGTCTCAGAGCACCTGACCAGCTCTTTATCCTCTCAGGATATTTGAGGTGCAGGAGAGTTTGCACAACCAGTCTACATGTGGGTTTTGGCTTGGAGAAGTTATTTGACTGCATTTCTTGGGCAGTATCCTTTTGGGAGTATGAAATGTCTGGCCTGTTGTTACGGGCCACTCTGTCCCTGTACAACCATAGCGAGAGCTTGGTTCACATTGCCGACAGTAAGACGGTTTCATTTTTGGTGGGTGTTTGACTCTGTCAGGCTGCCTTTTGTCATGATTGTGTTCATAATATTTATGGACAGAATATCTAGCTATAGCCAGGTGGTGGAGGGTCTCCACCTCGGGGGCCTCAGGATTTCGTCTTTGCTTTTGTGGACGATGTGGTTCTGTCGTCTTGGTGACCTCCAGCTTGTGCTGAAGCGGTTCACAGGCTGGGATCCCATGTTTTACAGATCTGTAGTTTATAGCACTCTCCCGTGTTCCTGTGTTCTGTCACAGCAATAAACACCAGTGACACAGTGCCAGTGAAAACCACATGCCCACCCATCATGATTCCATCTGTCCATCCAGATATTATCCAGATATTGTTTCTTACAAATGCAACCTGGAATTATCTCAAGACCCTTTACAAGAAGTAACAAAGAAATAGCTTATACCTGTTAATGAGTGAATTCTCTAATTGAAGCCTAAAACATGTGTAAGTCCTCGTATAGTGTTTGTTCAATGCCTGAACTCTGCTATCAGATCAAACTGTGAATAATAGCACTGCCCCACTATATTGATCATTCAAACTTGTGTTATCAAGGATTTTATTGAAGTTGATCACAGGGTGTTAAATGCTTCTGAGCTGAAAAACATGCTACATAAGTTCACAAAGATTCATAGATCTGGGGTTGAGCTTAAGCATTATTATAAATAACGTCATCTTGTATATGGGTTGCATTTAATCGCTATGACGCTGTTCTGTTAATTTGACATTGTAATGTAACTGTTTTTATTGCTGATGTGCAGGTGGACACTCTGAGTCACAGCACAGAGGAGATGGGGGAGGACAGGGATGGGATCGGGTTAGCTCGATCACAGCAAACAGATGCAGCTTTGATGGGCTATAAAAGGAGGCCCCAGAAGGAGGAGCAGAGCCCAGTGGCCACGTCTGATACAGAGGTCAGTGTGTGGTCAGGTTGTCAGTGCAGCTGTACTCAAAGAACACAAGTGCATCGACAGGAAACAGGTTGTAAAGTGGAGCTGTGTGGGAAAAATGTGTCTGCAGGGTTTGAAGGAGAGACTGATGGTCCTGCAGAGTCTGGTGGCTGAACTGGAACTGGATCAGAAACGACTGAATAAGAAAAACTTTCATCTGGAAAATCAGAAAGACAAACTAAAAAGAGCGACACACACACTGAGAGAGACGCTGCAACAGGTATACACAACAATGAGACAGGTACACGTGCACGCACCCAGAGAGACGCTGTGTACACATCTGCATTAAGCCACAGTGACACAGGTACACAGCAGGATGCAGTTGATTGCAACCACATCCCAGCAGATGTGCCGCGGAGCTTTAAAGAAACGTTGCCGTGTCTTTGCTCCACATCACGTAAAATAGTGTTGGATCTATTTTTAACACAAGAAGTGTCGAGTTGCACACAGCAAGGTAAAGATGGCAGGAACTAGGACCCAGGAGCAGCACAGAGAATCTGGTCAAACTATATTCTGATATAGGATATAATCTGGTCACCATATTTGCTCCTGGTGTAAACAAAGGGCAAAACAAGACTGTGTCTGAGTCACAGACCCAGTGTGTGCCTAGGACCAGACAGATTTCAATATACAGAGACACCACTTTGGCATATTGAGGCACACAACACTAAGAAAGGTATACAGATACACAGCAGACACATTGATATGAGTACACATTATTGTGTATTTCAGGTGGCGGAAGAGCGCTCGAGGCTCAGACAGCAGCTGAGTGAGAGCATCCAGGTGAGACACACAGTTCCCTTATTACAGTAATAATTACAGGTTGTGTTAGTGTAAGTGCATTTCTCCAGACTATGAGGTGTGTGTTTGTGACAAATGTCAATAGAGGCAAGTGTGGTTGCAAACCTATTGTGTGTTTTAGGGGTCTTTAACCAATACAGAAGAGCAGCAACTGAGGAGCAAAGTGAGGGAGCTACAGGACCAGGTGAGTGCAAAGCACAAAAGAAGACTTCCTGGTGTTCTGATGTCAGGTGGGTGCTGATGATGTCTCTGTATCTCCTCTCCTCCAGGTGAAGCAGCTCCAGTTTGCACTGGCTGTCGGTCAGCAACAAAGGGCAGAATTCATTCAGCAGTCCTCCAGAAACAGCCAGTCAATGCTCTCTCTGAGACTTGACCTCAGTGATTCACTAGCAACTATCACACAACATCCAGTCCCATCCATCCTAGAGTCTGAGACACAGCGATTGGATCGTAGCATGAGGGAGGAGGAGCTCAGAATGTCCTTCAGCCAGCTGTGAAAATTCAGGACCACATGTTCTTAATTACTTTACACTCATTAAATTGAGATGGAGAGCCGTCTTGGATCGGCTTCATCCCATCGTCTCCATTTAAACATTCAGGTCTCTTCTCTGTGAGCCCTTTACCTCATGTTTATTTAACCTTTATTTATACAGGCAGTCCCACTGAGACCTGGTTTCTCATTTACAGTAGAAACACATGTGCCACAGGTTGTGCCACGTACTCATCCAAATAGAGCTCTTCCTGTCAGAGGATTTGAAGCAACTAATTAAAACCAGCCAATCAGAATACAAAGGGAAGTGATGCACATACACCTGCTTTTCTCGCTATTAAAGCCAAAACAACCTTTTCTGCATTTGTTAGAATACACACAGAATTAACACGATGTAATAACAGTTCTGCTGCATTGTAGACATTACTACGGTCTTCTTCTGTGACCTTGTGGTTTCTTTTCTCTGCATCACACAAAGCAAAGAAATTCTTATTTTAGTTCCTTCAAATTGTTTTCAGTGTTTCTGCATATTTATTCTTCTGTTTTTGTTCTGTGGTTACACTGGTCATGTTTCACATGCTGGCACTTTAATACTTTTGTCTCATTTTATTACCATTATTTCTGTATACAGTCATGTAATAACAACATCACCTTTTTACAGTCACAAAGCTTAAAAAGCTGATAAATGTTTACAGTCCAACAATGCCACTTATTTATATTTGTTTGTTTTAATGAGCAGCTCTTCCTCGAGCATAAACCCAGACTCACCTGAGTCAGAGTGGCTCAGGTGAGTCTGGGCCATCATGTTGTCTTTTCTAGATCCAAAAGTGACAGTTTTTTTTAACACTACCTTATTAAGGTGGCCACCCTGATTACCAAGATGTATTTATAAATTGCACAGGTGTAAGGTGTGCCCATTTATACTGAGTACTAATATTAATAAAATAATCGTCACTCTGCAAAACTGAAGGATCATGGATGCAGTGTTCACAGCAGCTGTGATACTTGGACACTGATTAATACAGAACAAGTGTCAGAATTGGCCAGTGTATGGGGAAGTGCCACTAAATGTTGAAACCCTGAAATACATTGCATTGCTTTTCCCACAGTCCTCCAGCCTGAGCTTAGTCAGGCTCATGTTGAAGTCAAAGATCAACTCGTGGTGTGTATTTGTGTGTAAATATGTGCGGCCAGCTCGAGGAAGCGTCCCGGGGGGAAGGAAGCTGGTTTAGACAACACCCTGAAATCTGAGAGCTGCACCTGAATCAGCTGACTGGCCCTCCAGTTCATTTCCTGTTTCATAAAATCACCGTCAGAGTGAATCAACTTGTACAAGTTTACATTTTTACAAACACTGAAATCCCAGATTTATGATAGTTTGCTGTTTTTATAGTTATTCATTTGTCAACATATAAGAGCGGAGACAGCGATTACATCACACATTTATTATCATCTCGTCTCATTTTCTGTTACACATTAATCATGAGTGATTTGTCTTATAAGCTGACTGATGGAAAGTTGTCACAGTTGGATCTTAGAGATGTAAACATGAGGCTAAAATGCCTTTAACACTGAACTAAATGTGTGTAAATTAAGGTTTAAAATGCAGCTGCAGACACTTTGTTCTGAACATTTCATAGTTTGAGGTTCAGGTGTGATGCCCAGCCCGGATAGCTTTAGTTTTAACTTAACAGCTACTTTTAAAAGTTATTTACTTGCATTTTATAATAAAATTATTCTAAAGTTGTCAAACATTTTATGCTTTCCGATTGTTGAATTCACAGAATGATACTGAAATAAATCATAAATGCTATTTTGATTTTTCTTTGTTACCTTTTTACAAAAATATATTTTAAACAGCAGAAAAAACAAAAGCTTGTAAATGTTTCCAAAGTGACAAAGTGGACGCGGTGGCAGATACCAGTGTGAGAAAATCAGAATAAATGAACATGTTAATAGTTTTGATATTAAAGATCTGGTGGTATATATGGACAAATGATGGGAAAATGATGTCACAACCTTGAAGGAGGATACTCCAAGTGCTTAGGACGGGGGCGGCATCCCGCGGCTCTTTCATCCTGCGGCTCCGTGTTTGAAACGTGGAATGCCATCCCGACACTTAAACATGAAGAGATATGCATTCGGAGTCATGTCGATCTTCTGATACACATACGTACGTGAGCAGCTATTCTCTCCATCATGAAACAAACACCGCTCACAGACGACAGCTTACAGTCCTGCGTAAAGATGAACGTGACTTCGTACAGCCCCGATTTGCAGACGCTGTGCGCAGAGGTTCAGGAGCAGACGTCCCATTGACCAGGCAAAATAAATATTCAGATATTTTGCAAGTATTTATTTTTCATTGTTTAGTAACATGGTGCTTTTTTCCAGTTTAATTTTTATATCAGGTCAAGGCTCCAGGATATAAGGATGACGGCTCGCGACATTTTTGTTTGCTGGATCATTTAAGTTCAGCTTTTTACTTGTTTCTTTTTTGTTATTATTTTTAAGTGTTCCAAATGTGTTCATTACATAAATAACATTTTATTTTCTCTGTAGCACTTCATGGATTTCATAAGCAACACACTATAGTAGTTTATATAAAGTGTAAAGATAAAAGAGAATATATACAGTGTTATCTTCGTTTTAGTTGTTAAAAAGTGTTTGCGGTTCCCAGTGGGGGGTGTTGTTTGTTTGTTTTTCGTCGAAACCAGGTCCAAATGGTTAAAGGTTGCCGATCCCCTGGCTTAGGAAGAGAGACTGAGCCAGAGCCCATTACGGGACACCTGCCTCTACATGCTTCACCTCTCGCTATCTCTCGCTGGGACTGTAAACAGTGTGGATGTAGATTCAGCACCTGGCCGGACCTGCAGTGCAGTGCAGTACTGAAATAGTTTAACGTGGAGCCGGAGTCTGTTTACACACCGCGAAGAGCAAAGAGGGTGGACCGAGATGCTGAGGTCAAGCTGAGTGACACAGCAGCGCTGTCCCTGTGATCACCATTAAAACCTTTACTGGGAAAAAACGAGCAGCAGTCCTTCATCAAAGCACCTGATCAACAAACGACGTGTAGTTGTATTAAAATACTCAGGTGAACTGTTAACTTAGTCTGATACCATGTTTCAATTATAAGGGTTTCTAAAAGCTGAAGCGAACAGGGCTGAGTCTAAAGGGGGGCACGAGGTGTACTAGACCGCATTTACTTCAAGGTTTTCAAACCTTTTTCAAGTGAAATGATTTAAATTGCTGTCTCAATTAAATAGAATTAATGTTTAAAATATAAAAATAAAGCTTTTTTCACAAGCCAATAAAAGTGTAGAGGGCTGGTAAAACACTGACCTGAGTGGTTTATTATTAATATTAATTAAAGTCTACACCATCATAACATCTTGTTTTCAGCAGCACAGAAACTTTGCACAGGGCAAACTCCAGAATGCTGATATGCTCCCTTCTCTTCATTGCAGCCTCCACATTCTCCTTTAAAGGCTTACAGACACAAACTCACTCGTTCACTTAAACACACAGAAACACATGTAAGCTGTGTCCAAATTCATGGGCTGCATCCTCCTGAGGACTCGGCCTTTGCGGTCTACGTGGGCCGGGTCCTCAGAAGGTTGGGTAGGCCGGAAGTAAACGGCCATGAAATTGGACGGTCTAGCCTTCTGATTAACGTCACCGATGTCTCGGTGGAGTTTAATAAACTCGGCAGTCTGCTCCTTGCTATTTAAAATATAACAGGATACTGGCGTAAATTCTCGACCGTCTCATACTTCTGTTTAATCAGTTTTCTGTTTTGACGTTTATTCAGTGGTGTAAAAACCAAGGAGGAACCCACCCGGGCAGTGGCGGTCCTAGCCTGTTTGGCGCCCTGGGCGAACACTCCCTCTGGCGCCCTCCGCCCCCCCCCCCCACACACACACACACACACATATGAAGAGAGAGAGAGTATGCATTGTATGCAAACGGCTACTAAACAGACATCATAATTCGTCATACAATGAGAACAGGACAAATCAACAATCAACAATGACTAATTAATATTAAAATCTGTAACATAATGTATTGTTTGGAGTTTAGTCTGTTACTGTTACTATTTTTACCATTTCTTCTTGGAGGAACTGTAACCCACATAATTTCCTTAGGGGTTAATAAAGTATTCTGATTCTTAATGTTTTAGGATACATGACCTGCCATTATCCAATGACACATCTGCTTACCTGTATCTTTTGCTCGTTTCTCCTTGTAGGAGCCATAATTAAATGTATTGAATTTTAATGATCACTGGGTTTTCATTTGTTTGGTTGCTATGGTGATGTGTAACGGGAGTCAGAGAGAAGAGCTGGGTAGCCGTAGTTTTTGTTGACCGCAGCACAACGAGTTTCCCCTTGTTGCATTAGAGCCTGTGATGTTTTAAGAGTTTGAATCGCGAGCCGATCACATTGCTCTGTAAACTTTTCAAGCACTTTAATAAACAAGCAAGCAATTCCACCTCTCGCATTATTGCGTAAAGTTGACAGCGCGTCAGGCAAATAGGCAGGCTCCATCCCCAGCCTCTAGCGACTGTGGAAGTCGCTACACTCCTCCTCTTCTTTTCTCTTTTTTTTTAAACTTTAAAAACGGGTTGTGTGTGAGACTTTAAATCAACAAAATATAAAATATACATTTTAAATTGTTATTGATCCCTTTACCCCTGGTCCTAAAGTGTATATTTATTTTTTTACTCTTAAATATTTATTGTTTGTTTACTTGCACTGCTGTAACTGGAGCCTCGTCGTCTCGTCTCTCTATATACTGGACTGTATGTAGCAGAGATGACAATAAAGTTTACTTTGACTTCAGCAGCGCGCAGGCGCACCGAGGGCTCTCGCGCTCACTTTTCGCGTATAGAATTTTGAAAAAACATTGGTGCAAATTATAAGTCTGTATCACGATGTCTGGTGTTTTCGTGTTTGTTGGTTTGTTTTTATTTTGTTTTATTTTGCGAGTTGGTTATTAGATGCTGCTCCAGCCAGCCAGAGAATCCCCCGCCGCCCCGCCCTCTTCTCCCTGTGCCGCAAGCAGCAGGCGCACCTCGCAAACGGAGGGCGCCCTTACTCCCAGCAAATGGGCGATAGAAAACCGATCGGTGCCTATGCCATTCCCAATATGCGCTGGTTGATGTCAGGGCAGCATGAGTACAAGCATTTTTTTTTTTTGCCGATGTCCGTGATGCCGCCCCCCACCACGATGCCGCCCCGGGCAACCGCCCGTGTCGCCCGTATCTAAAACCGCTACTGGCTAGCTTTAAATTAAATTATTTAAGTGACAGTTTGTGAAATTAAATTGTTCTTGCTCCTTATGTATGGACATTGCTTGTGGTGTACCCCAAGGGTCAGTTTTGGGCCCCAAATTCTTCAACTTGTACATTAATGACATTTGTAAAGTGTCCAAACTATTAAAAATGGTACTCTTTGCTGACGATACAAAGATTTTCTGCAGCATTTATTGGATGAGATGACAAATGAAATAAGTTAAGTGAAGTTCTGGTTTGATAAAAACAAATTATCATTAAATTTGAATAAAACTAAAATTATGTCATTTGGAAATAGTAATTTAAGTACAAACGCTCAGATTCAAATAAATGGTGCTGATATTGAAAAAGTCAGTGAAATAAATACATTTCTAGGGGTAATAAGATGAAAAACTATATATTCATTTCAAAGTATCAAAAAGCACTGCAGTCCTAAACAAGGCAAAGCAGGTATTAGATGGGACATCACTTCATATTCTCTACTGTTCACTGGTTTCACCTTACTTAAGCTATTGTGCAGACGTCTGGGGCAATAACTATAAAAGTACATTACATTCACTTTTTACTCTTCAAAAAAAAGCAGCTCGAATCATCCACAATGCAGCTTACTCACTAAACTCACTATTTTACTGAATGAAATATTGAAATTTGCCAATCTAGTGAAATTCCAAACAGCACAAACTCCTTTTTGTTTTGAGAGAAAAGAAGTTATAATTTAAGGGATTTTTATAACTTCAAAGCTGTGAGTGTGCGTACTACCAGAAAAAGCTTCTGTGTTTCTGAAGCTGTGGAAAAGTTTGAATATGGAGTTGAAACAATGTCCAAACATAAAGCAGTTCAAAAAGAGTTATAAAGATATGATCTTCATAAATTATAAAGAAAGGAAAAATGTTGAAATTAAGTGATTGTCTCTGTTTAGGAAATGTTATGATGTGATGTATATATAATATCAGAAATCTGTTCATTATCATTACTGCAGATTATATCAGTAAGGAAGCTGACTGAATATTGACCGATAACTTATAGTAAAGGAGTGGGATTAAATAAGTGTGCACTTCTTCCTGCTCTTTTCTGACATGTAACTGAATCAGAACAGTTGAAGCAATATTGAAATGTATTAGCTTTATTTTGTATAGCATTGCTTTCTCTTCTTTCTTTGCTAAATGAACTTTGATTATTGTTTACATGATTGAAATAAATTAACAACAGTGCAGTAACATTAACAAAGTACCCGTGTCAGTCTTGATGGGGGCATACTTATATGTCCTGCATCATCCTTCAGTCAACAACAATAAAATCTCTAAACATGTTACATGATTCTAAATACTGATGCACCTATCAGGCATAACATTATGATCACTGATAAATGAAGTGAATAACTCTTCATCAGGGCACCTGCTTGTGGGTGGGATATTATCAGGATTATTAGGAAGCAAGTGAACCTTTTGTCCTCAAAGTTGATGTTTTAGAAGCAGGAAAAATCGGCAAGTTTGACAAAGACCAAGCTGTGATGGGTAGAAAACTGAGTCAGAGCATCTCCAAAAACTGCACTTCTTTTCTTTATGATCTGAATGCACTGTTGTGTCTAACACATTTTGCTTTTCCAAGATCAGCTCTATTAATTCTCCTCTTGCTCAGGTGTTTCTTTTATCTGTGTATTTCTTCATTTCTATCTGTCCTATTTCAGTTATTACATTAGAAGTGGTTACAGTATGACAATGTCTAAGGAAAGACAGGCAGGTCTTTCTTTGTGGGGTTTGTGTGTGTGTGAGTGTAAGAGAGAAAAAGAGAGAGAGAGATTGGGACTGTGTATGTGTCTTTCACACGAAATGTACTTAAAAATGAAGAAGCCACAATAATGTCCCAGGAGGCAGAACCATCCACAGTCCCCAAGAATACCGAAGACCTAAGGCCACACATCTCCACGATATCTGTGCGCCCATCCCAGCAGGAGAAGGATGGAGGCCCTAGATGGGGTGCCCACAGCAAAAGGGTAGGAGTCTCAGAGGGCAGCTGACCCTGGTGCAAGCCGAGATCAGGGTCCCAGGGATCCAGCACCCAAGAACCAGCCGGTGAGGGTCCAACAGACGAGCAACTGGAGCTTATGTTCCCAGAAAACTGAATGCTGGGTCTCAAAAGTGTCAGGATACATAAGACGTTCTGCATTCATGCTGCTGGTTGAACATGTGGAGCTTTTTAAGCTGTACCTTATTAAAATCACTGACTGAAGCACAAACCACATGTTGAATTGTCACAGGAATCTCCATGTATTCATTTGGTCATTTAGTGTTGTTATACATGATTTTCATCTTCTGCTCTTTTACACTGCTGGAAATGCAGAACTGGAACACAGGACACACATCAACAATACCTGCTCAATTAATTTTACTTTGATCTGCGTCAAACTGAAACACTTTGCACATCTCGTTATTAGACTGTGGGACAGTAAGCTTTAATGTTTGAATGGATCCTGTTCAAGTTTCAGAACTCGCATGTGTGCAGCCATTATCCTTAAAAATCAACAGCAGCACTGAGAGCACACAGCAATAATTAAGTGTAATTAAAATGTTTATTTTAATGCTCTGTGCCATTAACCACCAGGTTAATGATTAAACTTCATCTCTTTTCCTTTTACAACAGTGTTGCATTTCACTATTATTTTCTGTTTTTAGATTTTATAATGTCTCTGGTGTAGGTGTCATAGGGATCACTTTCTGCCAAAGAAGAGTCATATAAGATGCCCCTTTTAGATTGGTCAGAGTTCTGCGTTCGTGTGATTGGTTATTCCGATTGACAGCGTTAGGGTAAGTCAATCCAGATAATGGAAAGGTATCCTGGGTATGCTGAACAAGCTTCATAGTGTAGAACAGAGCATGAAGTAGATGCAACGCTCTGGCAGCGACTCTTTTTAGTCTTAAGAAGGCTACAGATAATGGCTGCTTGCAAAACAGGTGAGTTAATCAGCAGACCGTTTCCAGGTGTGTGTGATTAGTAGGAGGAGGAACAAACTAGCAGGGTAACAATGCACGCTCTCAAACTGAATGGAGAAAGAATGAGAGGGCGCAAAAAGAAGAGACAGATAGAAAAGGCAGGTCAGCACAGGAGGACCTGGGGACCAAGGTCCCCAAGTGAAGCAGAGGGCGGTGAGTATTATTAATGATCCATGACTTTTGTTCAACATTTTCCTTCATACAGGGTCTCAGGATCTTTGACCAGCCACCTATGTGCTGATATGAATTTCACCCAAAATGTATTTTTTGGAACAGTCCAACAGTTCCTCAAGGATACCAAAACCAAGATCCTGGAGTGGCCCGCACAGAACCCAGACCTCAGTCCTATTGAGAATCTGTGGCAAGTGCTCAAAGTTAATCTCCCTGCTCGGAAACTGTGCAATTTGGACCAACTAGAACAATTTGCAATGGAGGAATGTCCCAAATCCCTCAGGAGACCTGTGCCAACCTGGTAAAGACCTACTCTAAGAGACTGTTGTCAGTTATGGCTCAGAAAGGGTGCAGTATTGACTATTAATGGCCATGGGGCTAATCATTTTGGATGTCTCATTTTTACCCTTTCTTGTTCCAACTCAGTGTATCAATAAAATATCCTAATTAAACTTAGTGGACATTGTTATTTTGGAAGCAGATTTTCATACTGAAATCAATTTCATAAGGAGGGTTAAAAATTTTGGCCTCAACTGTGAGTACGACTACAGAAGACTACAAGGTAAGTGTCTTACATGGATAAAATCTAATGTTAACATCAAAAAAAATAACCATGTAATAGGTTGATAGTTGCACTGGCTAATGAATACTTAACATGGTAGTGTCCAGCTCCTTTAACTAAGAATATACAATCTAATATTAACACAATGAAAAATAAATGGGCAACATATAAGCTTGTGTCTGTATTATCTCAGAATCTATGACAAATCAAGCTATGATATTCTTACAGAATGAGGAAAAAAGTCACAAAACACTTCAACTGCCAGACATACAAAGAGCTGGAAACAGGAAAGCTGGTGTCATATTTTCGCTTTGTTTTGCGCGGACCTTTGAATTCCTGTGACAATGGTATTCATTAAAAAGCGTAAATAAATTATTTATCAAAAGTCTGGTTTTAGTTGGCCTATCAATACAATATAAAAACTGGTACATAGCTTGAAGTCCACACTTTGAACACAAGTTGAAACAGAGACTTGACACAGCTGCATGCTACGCTACATCATCTTAAATGTAGCAGCAAGGCCGTGTGATTTGGACACACCAGCACGACTCCAGAGGGTTAAAGTACATGAGCAAGTCTTCAAACAGCTGAGACCTGAGTAACTCCTGCACAAGCTCTTCGTGCCTCGTGGTTATTGCTTGATTGTTTCACAGCAGCTCATCATCTCATCTCCACCCTCCCTGAAACAGGCCAAAAAGAAGTAACATATGTTTTGATGCAAATGAAGCAGGAGGGTAAGTCCAGTGATACTTTGGTTAGCCACCTGACGGACGGTGAGAAGAATTGGCCATGTGTGCTGCTCTTGATTAGCATGACCTTCTTTTCTTCCTTCTGAATGAAAATTAGAATGACAAAGATTTTCAACATATTCTTGTAGCATGTGCCGACCACATCTTTTCCCCTCACTTCTCAGTATATTGGATTTTTTTGTAGTGAAATCTGTCCCCGAAGCTTTCTATTCACTCTATAGTCCCTTTGTTTTCTCTCTGAGATAAACCTATTTTAAACTGTTGCCTCTTGTCAGAAAAAGTTAGCGTGCAATGGCCAATGCTCGCCAGCAGCACCATCCACCTCCCCTGTTTGTTTCTCAGTGACAAACACTGACAGCGAGCGTCTTCTTGTTTTATTAGTGCCGGTGCAGAGGGAATGGAGCATCTATGTCAGAGCCCCTGCTCAGGTGTCAATCAGACACATAAAGCACACACCTGCCTGCACCCAAGCTCTTCTGAAGCAGCCTAAATGAGAAAGGCAGAAAAGGAACAAATCGAGTGTTTTATACCAGCTACTGTGGCGCACCGTTTGTAGATTTTTGTGTATAGCCATAAAAACCTGTTGCCTCTCATTTAGCAGAAGGTCTTGTGGGACAGAAATGGGGGTGATGGAAACGAGTATGTCTTATGAAATGTGACAGCTGTCAACAGGCAGAGACCTTCTGCCACAGTGGCTCACGCAGGGTTTACTTTGGATTCAGAGCTCTGATTTGTATGTATTGTGAAACATTTACCATAAAAAGCCATTTACCTCACAGAGTGAAGTGCCTCTTAAAGGGAAAACATTTCACCCATTAAATGGAGTCTTATTTGTTTCCACCAGTCTTCTTTTCTAGATAGTCTGCAGCTATACAGTCACATCATTTTTAATAATATAACATACAAAGACGGTGGCACGGTGGTTAGCACTGTTGCCGCACAGCAAGAAGGTCCTGAGTTCAATCCCACCATCAGGCCAAGGTCTTTCTGTGTGGAGTCTACATGTTCTCCCCATGTTCGCGTGGGTTCCCTCCGGGTACTCCGGTTTCCTCCCGCCGTCCAAAGACATGCAGCTTGTGGGGATAGGTTAACTGATTAATCCAAATTGCCCATAGGTGTGAATGTGAGCGCGAACGGTTGTCTGTCTCTGTGTGTTAGCCCTGCGACAGACTGGCGACCTGTCAAGGGTGTACCCCGCCTCTCACCCTATGACAGCTAGGATAGGCTCCAGCACCCCCCACGACCCTGAAAAGGAGAAGCGGAAGCGAATGGATGCCGAACCTAGAGTGAGGTGTACTTACCCAGGAGAGGGTTACACCTCCAACCTTGTTTACCACAGACACAGGGTTGAGGTTGGAGCTGAGAAGACGATGTTCTGGGTAGGCTGCTGGCTCACAGAGTGTGTCAACCTCTCCACAGGATCCTCAACCTGAGTCTACAATTTGGGGCAGGTGCTGGCGGGTGATGTATTTGAGGCTGAGTGATGGTGGGATCGTTAGGCTGTGTCTCCTTACACAAAAGTAACTTTAACATTAGCTGGCAAACAACAGTTACTTAATGTGATTCATGAGATTAAAGTCATCTCACTTTGGTCAAATAATGTAAATACAATATGACCAACATTAAATTTATTGGATTATTATATAAGAAATTTCATTCAAAAATTACAGCAGTGAAATTTAACTCAGTTTCAGTAAAAAATTCAAGGAGCTCTGAGTTCATATCACTTTCCCCATCTCAAACAAAGGCAGGAAAATAACCATGCTAACATTAACATTAGCGTAATGAATGGGAGGGCAGACCTCAGAGGATACATCTCACCCATCTATCAAATCCGGTGAAAAGGAGGCCACATTTGGAGGACGCTTCAAATTAGAACACCCTTCGGCACTTTGCTGTAACCTAACTGACCTTAAAATATGGCCTTTGAAGGATGCAGTCACTGAAAATGGACCCACACAGTGTTCCAGTCATCAGCTGTCTCATATTCAGCTCATGTTGTCCCAGACCCAGAATTGACCTGTTTTATCAACGGTGAAGTCCACTTTGAATCGAATAGAAACATCTTTTATTGTCACTGTACATATACACTGAAATTGTAGGTGCTCCACACTAACTGTGCATGGTGTAATAATATAAATAGTAGGACAGCAAGAATAAATAATAGAAAAGAGGAGTGTGTACAACAGGAGAAATATATACAAAACAGGAGGAAGGCATATAATAGAAAGGCACACAGAGGAAAGGTTGCAAAGTGCTTGAAAGTAGTGCAAGTATTTGTTTGGGGGGGTCCAAAAGTCTACCATCATCTCCACAGTCAGTGATCCACTGAGGTGGGCACAGTGAGCTGGGTAAGCTTCTGGTGGAGGAAGTCTAGTATTAGTGTTGAAGGGCGAGCTGAAGTCCACGAACAAGATCCTGGCATACGTTGGTCAGAGTGATGCAGGGTGTAGTGCAGTCCCGTGTTCACTGCATCCTTGGCCGACCTGTTTGCAAACTGTAAACTGCAGACTGCAGGGGGTTCAGCAGGGGCTCTGTGATGTCCTTCAGGTGGCTCAGTACTAGTCTTTCATGACATTCAGACATCAGGGAGCCATGCCTGTAGTGTAGTTAATTATGTGATGGTGGACTTTGGGACCAGGAGATCCTGGAGCGTTTCAAGCAGGAGGGCACTTCACACAGCTCAGAGGGAGAATCTGGCCATCTGTTCATGACCTCAAGCTGAAGTGTAGAACGGTTCTGCAGCAGGACAATGATCCAAAACGCATCAGCATGTCCACCTCTGAATTGCTTAAGATAAAATAGAGACCTGAATCTGATTGGGATGCTGTGGCAAGACCTTAAAAAAGTGGTTCATCCTCAAATTATGGCTGAATTCTACAAAGACGAGTAAAATTACTAGTTATCGCAAACACTTGATTGCAGTTGTTGTTTGACACCACTCTATGACCTCAGGACAGATTTCACATTGCCCCCAGCAATAATAAATAATAATGAACCATAATAAAATAAATACCTTTAAAAGGGAAGGAGGGCTGAGCAACAATGGTGAAAAACCTGCAGATTAGCTTGGAGCTGATGTACTCTGGATGCAAGGGAGCTACAATATATATCCCATTTTCACTCCTTGGACCAAGATGCTAGCACTGCAAGAGGAAACTCAGTCACACACTCTGCCTTGGCTCAGCATTGCATTTATGACCAATTTAGCCCAGCAGTAATTATTCAGAATGTATTTACCAGTATTTCTCAGAGTTTTAATTGATCGCCCACCCTCCAGATTTGCAATTAGAGACACAGCACCTTCAAAGATAAACACTTTAAAACAAGGCTGTGGCTCATTATCTTGAGACTTTTCCCCACATAGCAGACAGGTCTGGGCCGGATCTGGTGTCAAGCCGGCACTGCTGGCTGACTTCTGGTGTGATAAGACGTATGTCATCCAGATATGGGCCAGGCCTGGCGTAGATGGCACTGTCTATGCGATGGCATGCCATATCTGGCTCGATTGTGGTTTGGTGTATGTGGCCCAGGCTCATAGAAAACAGGTCTTCCCTGGATCCGGCATCAAGCTGGCACTTCTGACTGACTGGTGTCATCGCAGGGTGTATGTCAACCAGATGTGGGCCAGGTCTGGCAATGATGGCACTATTTATGTTCCTATTTTCCTATTTTAGTTAGAAGACCCAAATGCCATGTTGCAATACTATACTGCTATGGTGGCCAACGTTTCAAATGCAGGTTTGACAGGTTTGTGAGTGTACACTTTATCCAAAACCTAGTGACGGTTTACTTATACTTACCACTGGGTGCTGTAGCTCAGGAGGTAGACCAGGTCACCTACTGATCAGAAGGTTAGTGGTTCAATCCCTGGCTCCTCCAGTTTGCATGTCAAGAGCTATGAATGTAGTTAGGAAGCACTCAGTTTAGAGAAAGTGTGTGAATGTGGCATGTTGTATAGAGCACTTTGAGTAATCTGGGAGAGTAGAAAAGCGCTACATAAGAATCAGTCCATTCACTGTCTGAACAGAGTTTCATCATGTTACTTTTGCACTATTATGCACATGTTGTTATTACATGGCTTGATTAAGGTACACATTAGGCTGACATCTGGGACCAGAGCTGAAACTGTTCTGGGCCAGCACAGGGCCAGCAGTGTGTCTGCAACTGGTCTTGTGCTGGCCCTCTTTGCAGTATGTGGGCCATGTGTAAGCACATTGTGTGGGCCAGATCTGGGCCATACCAGTTTTGCTATGTGGGTTTATACTTTGAGGTTGAATAGTTGCTTCATAGCCGCCCCCCCGCTGCTTATTTTTTAAAAGTGGGGCAATGAATTACCTTTCTAGGTTTATGGCAGAAAAACAGTCTCAGTCTTCACAGCTGTTGAAGTTGGTGAGGCATTAGTGACTTCACCACTTCACTGACAATAATCAGTGGATAGCTCAGTTGTTTATTGATTATACCATTACTTTGAGCTCCAGCAGTCTTCAACCTGAAGAAGCATGTCTTGTGAGAGAAAAGAAAAAGGAAAGGAACAAAATCCCACTATCACTAAATCCAGTGCACGCCTGTTGCTACTGAACACACACAAAGATCGCACTCCCTACGGGAGTAACACAAAAATCTGTCCTCTCTGTCACACACACACAGCACAAACACTGCCTCAAACAGCCATGTTTGTCTGTCCTCTTTATACACTGTTACACTGATTATGAGTCAGAACATCCACTATCAGAGGAAGACACACACACACACACACACACACACACACACACACACACACACACACACACACACACACACAGGGTCTTTTCTCTGTATTCTTGTGGGATATTTAAATAAATAAAGTTTAATAAACTCAGCCGTCTGCTCCTTGCTATCTAAAATATAACAGGACACAGGAGTAAACTCTCGACCATCTCACACTTCTGTTTAATCAGTTTTCTGTTTGACGTTTATTCAGCTGTGTGAAAACTACAACTTTAATCTCAGCCAAACCGATTTACTCAGGAACAAATACAATACTGAAAAAAGCCAAACAATCAAATTTTTTAAGTTATCTAAGTGACTTATATATCATGTTTAACCTGAGTAGCCAAAGACCGCGGGGGGTTTGAAAATGATGTGCCGGGAGTTCGCTGTTCTCGCTGGCTCGAGTGACCCTTGAACCCCAGCTAGCTATCGAGCTGGTGGGTAACAGATGTCTTCGAAAACGTCAGAACACTTTTGCAAATATGCGATGTCTTGATAAACCGAGCAGATATTTGAAGTTTACACAGCTACATTCTCACCTGAAAATATCTTAAAAGTTTATTTTGTGACCGAGAAAGAATAATAAGAGTGATATTAAAGCTAAGTAGTGGCCGCCATTGTTGGAAACTGGAATTGGCTGGGCCGTGCTATGAATTCTGGGATATGGTGGGCCACTGTCCGCCATCAGTTCCATGAAGGACAGTGTCATCCACATCATGCAACATGCAGGGCAAATGGGCTGCATTGGAGCACATTTACAATTGGTGAAAATCTGTCTCCATACACTTACCGAGGGCAATTTCTACACAAATCGACACATCTGTAGCATGAGTCACTGCCGTGCTGCATAAGGGGAGCTAAGAGTTCTGTGGTGCTGTGTCATCCTCACAGTTACTCCAGCTCCATCTCTAAGAACATTCAAATTCATAAGCAAAGACTAGTATAGTGATACTTGAGCTTGAATAAAATGTCATCACTTTCTACTTTAGATTACAAGATATTTAACTTGCCTTCCCATCTGTGGTGACTTCTATCCTCACAGTTTGCCATAAAAAGTGGGATGTCTGTAAGAGCTGTAGTAATAGCTGCTGTTGTTAGATGGCATGTCACAGATAAAGGCATTTTCTTCTTAAGGCACTGCAGCTGAGCCCACAACAGCCATCTGTAGACCTCAGGATAAATTTATATTTAAACACTGCAGATGCTGATAGTGTGCACCAGCTGATATCACACCATTGTCACCCTCAGTGTTACTCTTACCCACCCTCACCCAGTTTTTACAAAAGAACTTCACATATCAAAATCATATGCTCATCTGCTTCCTCATTATTCAACAATCCAACATATGTCAAGGACAAAACAAAGCAATACTAAGAATACGTTTAACATTTTACATGTGTATGGTAAGCATCATCATCAAACGTAACTGTACCATTTTAGCTAGTCCGTGTTTTCCGAGATAAATCCTCCTCTTTTTTCCTCGTACCAACAACTTTCATTGAAATCAACCCGAGCAAATATCCAGCTCACTGGACTGTCTGTGTCACGGTCGCTCAGTCCTCCTGAGCTGCCTGCTCCAGGCTTTGGTTCCTCTCTGTCTCCCGCTCCTTTCTCTATTCTTGTGTGTCTGTGTCTTTGTTCATGGGTGGAATTCATCAAGGGTTCCCGCCTCTGGCTGAACACACCTGCAGCAATCACCCACCTGTTCCAGATCTCATCAGCAGGCCAATGCTTAAGGTGGTGGCTGAGATTCATTCTTCACTGGATCATTGAACTACGCTGTTACTATAGCCCCAAATCTCTAGTCTAGTGTGTTTTTTCTTGCTTTTTTTCTTCGTAACTAATCTCATCATTCTTTCTCTCTTGTACAGACCTTTCCTGGATTTTCCCTGCCCTGGAGTGTTTGGAGCGACTGCCTGAGCTGAGTGGGTGAGGAGAGTTGGATTGTTTAGACGCCCCTTTCGCCCAGGATCCCCGGAGCCTCTGTTTCCCCCCGATCACTACCTGTATATATCACCCTGGTGTTTTCATTTTCTGTAAATAAATGCAAAAAACTCTCTGAATGTGTCACGGTTCTGGGTCAGTTTGACCCAGTATTTTGAGTTGTTATGGTTTGGTTTATTTTTGAATGATGGATTGTTCTTTATGTTTCTCTGGTGCTTTGTTGGGTTTTATGATGAATCTGTGTTTCAGTTATTTTGGTATGTTTTTGAATTATGGATTGTTTTCTTATTCTCTTGTAGTGCTTGTGGTGATGATGATGATGATGATGATGATGGATTATTATTAGTTTCTTGTTTCTGTTTATCCGTGTTTAAGGATTTGTTGTTTCATGTATTGTTTGAGTTGCATGTGTTATATTCTGTCTGCGTCTTTGTTTAGTGGGGTCTTGTTTCCTGTTTTATCTGTGTCTCATGTGAGTGTGTTCAGTTCTACTGCGCCCCTGTCTCGTTAGTCCAATTTCTCCCAGCTGTGTCTCCCTCCTGTTTCTCATTCCCTGATTACCTCCCTGTGTATATAAGCCCTGTGTGTTCCTGTGCTCTCTGTCGCGTCGTACCCTCAGATTATGCCTGTGTGTTTTTGGTTTCAGTATTCACTTCATGTTTTGTTTTCATGCCAGCAATAAAGCTGAGGTTTTGAGTTACAATTCTGTGTTCGAGTCCTGCGTTTGGATCCTCATCTCCACCTGCCCGCACACAGAGCCCTTACAGAACGACGCGACCAGTAATGGATCCGTGCTGCCGTTCCTCGCTAGCAGCCTACCCTTCCGCCCACGCACCTGCTTCTTCCCTCCGGACGCCCCGGTCTCACAGAAAACGCTCCAGCCGGTCCCGGGAGGATTACTATGAGACCGCGAGCAACCAGCTTGCACCTGCACAAGCATTCTACAAGATGTTAGGGATTATTATCGTGCCACCCGCCTCACCCAGCGTTTCCACATCACAGCAGGAGCAGCCACAGCTGAGTCTTCCCTCGTCGCATTCAGCCAGCGCTGCTCCCTCTTCAACAGGGAAGCAGCGAACGCGCCGCCAGCACTCACAGCTCCAGCAGGAGCCTGGGATTCTTTTCAAACAACCGCCTAGGGTGAGTGACAGAGTCTCCCTTCACTCGCCTTTTGTGTCAAGGGATAAACAGACTGTTTCCCCCAAGGCTGCAAATGCCAGCTTCATGAACACTAGTGCTCGTGTTTCTCCTGTTTGGGAAAATAACAGTATTCGATTTGAGAACGATTATTTTCCCCTTGGTTCAAAAGACTGTGCTCCTGATGTTCCTTCGGACCCAGGAGTTAAGACTGTTTCGTCTGGAACTCTTTATTCTGGGGCTATGTTTATTCAGTCAGCTCCCCGGCCACCTTCAGCTCAGTTAGCCGCCCGGCAGCCACCTGTAGCTCAGTTAGCCGCCCGGCAGCCACCTGTAGCTCAGTTAGCCGCCCGGCAGCCACCTTCAGCTCAGTTAGCCGCCCGGCAGTCACCCGTAGCTCAGTCATCACCACAACCAGACTTACTGCAAACTTTGGTACAGTCCATAGCCCAGTCAGTAGCTCGGTTAGTAGAGGAATCATTAACTTTGTCATCTGCTCAGTCAGCCACTCATCTTCACCCTCAGCTAGGGGTCCCAATTGCCTCTGGCCCTGCATCTGCTCCAGCTGGAGGGCCCGAGTCGCCCGTCCAGCACCACGCCTCGTTAGCTGAGGGTCCTGGAGGACCCAGCCAGCACATCCTCATGTCTGCTGACGGTCCGGGGAAGTCTGTTCAGCCGTCACCTGCTGAATCATCCCCCGCGACTTCTACACCGTCGCCTGCAGCATTCACACCGTCGCCTGCAGCATCACCACCGTCAGGTTCCGCAGCCGCCACGCTGCCGCCTGGTTCAGTTTCTGTATCTTCATTCACGTCGTCTTCATCCACGCCTGGTCCAGCCTCTGTGCCTTCATCCACGCCTGGTCCAGCCTCCGTGCCTTCATCCACGCCTGGTCCAGCCTCCGTGCCTTCATCCACGCCTGGTCCAGCCTCCGTGCCTTCATCCACGCCTGGTCCAGCCTCCGTGCCTTCATCCACGCCTGGTCCAGCCTCCGTGCCTTCATCCACGCCTGGTCCAGCCTCCGTGCCTTCATCCACGCCTGGTCCAGCCTCCGTGCCTTCATCCACGCCTGGTCCAGCCTCCGTGCCTTCATCCACGCCTGGTCCAGCCTCCGTGCCTTCATCCACGCCTGGTCCAGCCTCCGTGTCTTCATCCACGCCTGGTCCAGCTTCAGCTCCGCCTTCGTCTGGTCCTGCCTCGTCTGGTCCTGCGGTAGCAATACTGCCGTCAGAGCCAGCTCGGCCTGTTCCACCTCGCCTTCGTCGGCCGCTTTCCAGGCCTCTAAGTTGGCATCATGGCCGCTGAGGGTGGCCTCCTGAAAGAATTCGCCAACGACGCTGGCTTCGCGGCCGACCTCCGGACCTGCTCTGTCGCCGCCACTGCCTTCAGTCAGCTCCCTGAACTTTTTAATATGTGGACTCATGGTTTGACCCTGTGTAGTTAGTTTGTTTTGAATTATTCATGTATTTCTGGACTTGCTGCCATTGAGTCCACTCTGCCCAGTGTTCCTGACAGTCTGATACATTTGTTATAAAGATGTATCATTCGACAAGATACTAATCTCTGATGAACCCACTGGAGTGTGAATGTGTATAAATTTCAGATAGAAAGCAGTGAATGAAACAAGTTGTATAAAGCACTTTGAGCGCTCAGGTAGAGTAGAAAAGTGCAATATTAGAACCAGTCCATTTCCCAGTTAAAAGGGGGATGACTGAACAGATACATTGATTCAAAACCATCTAAATTGTGTCAACAGCGTTTGTGGGTTTCATAATGAGAGCTACACTAAGTACTGAAAAGCAGAAAATGTGGTCATATAATCCCTGATAAAAAGCCAGATTACTTCTGTTCACAGTTTCAAATAAAGTTTTCTGGTCGTCAGTCCAGCTGTTTGTTTTTTCAGCCTGGATCAAAGTGGTGATGGACTGACAACCAGTGTTAGATTTAAGCGTTCCAAACTAACATGCTAACAAAGTAAAACATTACTGCAATACTGTAAAATATGACATTTCACAGTATTATAATTTGGGCAATGTTTTACACGTTTATTTCTTAGAATTTCTTAGTATGTATATGCTGCTGGGCCCTCTGTAAGGGCATTGTCATTGTCTTGCCACTTGTCATTGACTCTTGATGAGATGGCTTGCCCCCACTTTAAGATAATCAGTTGCTGTTGGTTTAAATTCAACCAGAAGGCAACAAAGTCCTCACTGTCCTCTTGTTTTGTGTGAACACGTTTACATTCAGGCCCATGATCAGCGCATGAGCACTGCACTGTTGTGATGAGCAAAGGGTGCCTTCATTCACTGCATTTTGTTGATTGGTGTAAATAAATGATTAAACACTTCCATTTTTGAAAGCATTCTTTGTTTACAGCATTTTTTCTCAACTGCCTAAACGTTTGCACAGTACTGTATGTCTGATGATGTTGATGGGGTCGGTCTGTTGTTTTGCTCTGGCCTTTGTGGCCATGATGGAGGTCGATCCAGGTCCAGGTCTACTGGCTTCTGACACACTGAGTATTTCAGTATAAAATCGATAACAGAGACAATCTAGAGAAGAAAAAATATACTAGTCAAATGTGTCATTTTTGAAAAATGCAAGTTCATTTAGCCACACATTTTATTGCTCATCTATTATGATATTGTTATGCTACTACTTGTTTGACTATTATAAGTTATACTTACTTTGAGCTGGCTTTATGTTTAGGTATTAGAGCTCCCCATATTAGCTCCTGGTGCTATCCACTCGTCATCTCACAGAGCCAATCTCTAGATTCTCAATGATTCAGTGAATTCAGCACTTATGTAACCCACACTGCTGTTAACCTGCGTCTGCCTGTGGCCATCAGCCCAAACCCATTGTGCTTACAGAACCTTCCCTATTACCACACACAAAATAATTTCACATTTCTTAAACCAAATAACTCTTATATAAATACGATACAGTCAGAAGTATAATAATACAATAATCTACTCTGAGGAAATTGATCTTTCAGACTCACTGAGTCTACCTGCAGTTTTTTCTAAATCAACATAAAAGCAGAGAAGAAATCATCCGTGTTACTAAGATTGCTGTGGAAAAATACATTGAGCATACTTTAAGTTGTTTTCCCATATGTTTCACAGCACAGCATGAACAACAGCTTCCCTTTTTACTGATACACTAGCTCATCTATATATTCTGTTATTTAAGCTTTAAGTGTACATATTGGATATTTTTCAACTTTTGTCTACCCAGACACTACCTGCAATAGTTCCAGATTGTTCTCAGTCTCATTCATGTTCACAGACACTTTCAATGACAATTATTTTCTTCCTACCTTTTAAATGAGTCAGCAGATCCCTCCGCACCATCCAGTCAGTGGTTCTGGCCTTACAAATATCCAGACCACGCTTCTTACAGTGGTGGGGTTGAAGGCTTTGATTTTACAGTCCCTGTGCATGTTCCTCATTTTTGAGAAAAAAGGAAAGTGCTGGGATGTAGGATCCACAAGACCAAAATGTCAGATATATCCAAAGCTGACACCACTTTAATAACAAACAAAGACACTTTTTTTTATTTTTGCAAGAAGGAAGCTCAGGGGCAGCCCCATCAGCTTTCCTGATCTCTACTGTGGGTTTCTGAGTACTTTTAGACACATGGCTTAGATACAAGGTCACATAGACTTCAGTGATATTTTTCTCCAGAGCAGTCATGATCCTTTTGTCTTCTCTCGTGTCCTACTACACATTGTTCCTCTTTCTTGAGAGGGTGTGATAACTGAAACAGAGACACTTAAACAATAGTTTACAAGTACACATATTTCTCAAAACCTTCTTAACATACGCTCTTCGAGTTGCTTGGAATAGTCCAGTGGACCGCCCACCGCTACGCTAATGGCTGCTGGTTGAACCTCTGCAGGATTAAGTCAGCTGCAGACATCATCACTGACCAGAGCAAAGAGCTAGAACGGCTGGGTGAAACACTACCTAGATCAGTATGATACCCAGAACGTGGTGGCCAATGCTGCCCTTGTAGCCTTACCAGGTCTTCCATAACTGGAGGAGCAGTTATGGAAGGGTTACTATCAAAGAGCTCAGCTGGGCTGGAGACCCAGGACCATCACAGGGATGACATCTCCTCTCCATATTGTCACTGTTTTGCTTCCACCACAATAAAATCACACTTCCTGCAGCTCTCTCTCTCTCTCAGTGTACTTCAGGAACTGTTTACCATCAAAAAATCTCTATTTCCGGCATTATTTACTTACTTATTGTACTTTCATGCTCAGTGGCGGTCCTAGCCTGTTTGGCGCCCTGGGCGAACACTAAACAGACATCATAATTCGTCAAACAATGAGAACAGGACAAATCAACAATCAACAATGACTAATTAATATTAAAATCTGTAACATAATGTATTGTTTGGAGTTTAGTCTGTTACTGTTACTATTTTTACCATTTCTTCTTGGAGGAACTGTAACCCACATAATTTCCTTAGGGGTTAATAAAGTATTCTGATTCTTAATGTTTTAGGATACATGACCTGCCATTATCCAATGACACATCTGCTTACCTGTATCTTTTGCTCGTTTCTCCTTGTAGGAGCCATAATTAAATGTATTGAATTTTAATGATCACTGGGTTTTCATTTGTTTGGTTGCTATGGTGATGTGTAACGGGAGTCACGTGGGTGCTAGCGGTGACATTAAGAGGGCGTTGTCAGTCTGTCATTCACTGGTTTGATTTTGACAGAGAGAAGGGCTGGGTAGCCGTAGTTTTTGTTGACCGCATCACAACGAGTTTCCCCTTGTTGCATTAGAGCCTGTGATGTTTTAAGAGTTTGAATCGCGAGCCGATCACATTGCTCTGTAAACTTTTCAAGCACTTTAATAAACAAGCAAGCAATTCCACCTCTCGCATTATTGCGTAAAGTTGACAGCGCGTCAGGCAAATAGGCAGGCTCCATCCCCAGCCTCTAGCGACTGTGGAAGTCGCTACACTCCTCTTCTTTTCTCTTTTTTTTTAAACTTTAAAAACGGGTTGTGTGTGAGACTTTAAATCAACAAAATATAAAATATACATTTTAAATTGGTATTGATCCCTTTACCCCTGGTCCTAAAGTGTAGATTTATTTTTTTACTCTTAAATATTTATTGTTTGTTTACTTGCACTGCTGTAACTGGAGCCTCGTCGTCTCGTCTCTCTATATCAGGGGTGCCCAATCCCAGTCCTCGAGAGCTACCGTCAGTGGCGGTCCTAGCCTGTTTGGCGCCCCGGGCGAACACGCCCTCTGGCGCCCCCCCCCCCCCCCCCCCCCCCACACACACACACACACGCACACACACACGCACGCACACACACATATATGACCCTATATATGAAGAGAGAGAGAGTATGCATAGTATGCAAACGGCTACCAAACAGACATCATAATTCGTCATACAATGAGAACAGGACAAATCAACAATTGACACTGACTAATTAATATTATATTATTGTATATATTGTTTGGAGTTTAGTCTCTTACTGTTACTATTTTTACCATTTCTTCTTGGAGGAACTGTAACCCACATAATTTCCTTAGGGATTAAGAAAGTATTCTGATTCTTAATGTTTTAGGATACATGACCTGCCGTTATCCAATGACACATCTGCTTATCTGTATCTTTTGCTCGTTTCTCCTTGTAGGAGCCATAATTAAATGTATTGAATTTTAATGATCACTGGCTTTTCATTTGTTTGGTTGCTATGGTGATGTGTAACGGGAGTCACGTGGGTGCTAGCGGTGACATTAAGAGGACGTTGTCAGTCTGTCTTTCACTGGTTTGATTTTGACAGAGAGGAGGGCTGGGTAGCCGTAGTTTTTGTTGACCGCAGCACAACGAGTTTCCCCTTGTTGCATTAGGGCTGTGATGTTTTAAGAGTTTGAATCGCGAGCCGATCACATTGCTCTGTAAACTTTTCAAGCACTTTAATAAACAAGCAAGCAATTCCACCTCTCGCATTATTGCGTACAGTTGACAGCGCGTCAGGCAAATAGGCAGGCTCCATCCCCAGCCTCTAGCGACTGTGGAAGTCGCTACACTCCTCCTCTTCTTTTCTCTTTTTTTTAAACTTTAAAAACGGGTTGTGTGAGACTTTAAATCAACAAAATATAAAATATACATTTTAAATTGTTATTGATTCCTTTACCCCTGGTCCTAAAGTGTATATTTATTTTCTTACTCTTCTTATATTTATTGTTTGTTTACTTGCACTGCTGTAACTGAAGCCTCGTCGTCTCGTCTCTCTATATACTGGACTGTATGTAGCGGAGATGACAATAAAGTTTACTTTGACTTCAGCAGCGAGCAGGCGCACCGAGGGCTCTCGCGCTCACTTTTCGCTTATAGAATTTCGAAAAAACATCGGTGCAAATTATAAGTCTGTATCATAATGTCTGCTGTTTTCGTGTTGTTGGTTTGTTTTTATTTTGTTTTATTTTGCAAGTTGGTTATTAGATGCTGCTCCAGCCAGCCAGAGAATCCCCCGCCGCCCCGCTCTCTCCTCCCTGTGCCGCAAGCAGCAGGCGCACCTCGCAAACGGAGGGCGCCCTTACTCCCAGCAAATGGGCGATAGAAAACCGATGTTGGCCATTCCCAATATGCGCTGGCATGATGTCGGGGCAGCATGAGTACGAGCATTTTTTTTTTGCCGATGCCCGTGATGCCGCCCCCCACCACGATGCTGCCCTGGGCAACCGCCCGTGTCACCCGTATCTAAAACCGCTACTGCACCCGGGGGATTAATAAAGTTTTATTTTATCTAATCTAATAACTTTAATCTCAGCCAAACCGATTTACTCACGAACAAATAAAACACTGAAAAAAGCCAAACAATAACATTTTTAGGTTGTCTAAGTGACTTATATATTACGTTTAACCCGTGTAGCGAAAGTCGGCGGTGATCTGAAAATGATGTGCCGGGAGTTGTGCCGTTCTCGGCGGCTTCAGTGACCCTCGAGCTCCCGGCTAGCTATCGAGCTGGTGGGTAACAGACGTCTCCGAAAACGTCGAAGCACTTATGCAAATATGCGATATCTTGATAAACCAAGCAGATATTTCAAGTTTACACACCCACATTCTCGCCTGAAAATATGTTAAAAGTTTATTTTGTGACCCAGAAGGATTAATAACAGTAATTTTAAAACTTAGTAGCGGCCGCCATTGCCGGAAACTGCAGTTTGGCTGGGCCGCGCTATGAATTCTGGGATATGGTGGGCCACGAAGGACACGCCCGACCCATCCTTCAAATTCGGGGAAAAGGAGGACGCATTTGTCGGCTGCATTTGGAGGAGTCTATGAATTTGGACAGCCTTCAGCGCGTCGCTGTGACGTAATCGGTCTACAAATGCGTGCTCAGGAGGATGCAGCCCATGAATATGGACACAGCAGTAGAAAAACTCAAAGCCTTCCAATAAAACAGGAAACATTCATTTTTAAACCTTAGTTTAGATTTCATATTTTTCTTCTTTTATTTGACTTTGACTGTACTTGAGAGTATTTGTATATATTTGGATTTAAGAAAATGTTTTCTTTAAAAAATAAAATTCAATATGGCACGCACATACAAAGGGTTTGTTTTTGTTCTTGACAGATGTAAGCAGTTAAACTTTAAAACGTGATTTATGAAATGGAAACCAATGAGCAGTTCATTTTGAAAGGCCTGTTTCATTGACGGCTTTGGTGAATAATCGTGCCAATTTTCTTGTCTCTACAATAATCTATTTAAAAGATATGACGAGAGAAAAAAGTTTGAAATCTGAAAGGACTACAGAAAAAAAGTCATAAAAAGCTTAATACTTTAACAAGTATAGAACTTATAAATACCGTAAGATATAGTGGGAAAGAGCAGAATATTTTAAAATTTGAACAGCAAAAATAGCACAGAGTTTGTGGAAGTAGTTCCACGACAAAAAACGTACGGAAGCAATAAGGACAGATCATTAGAAAGAATGAACATGATATATTTACTTTTTTGTCTGATGACTGGCAGAAAGTTTACAGTGGTTTTCTTCTGAGAGATGCTGCTGAGGCTGAAATTAAGCCAAGAGAAAAAAAAAACTGAAAAAAGATGTATACATAAAAAATCTCTTGATGATTGAAATACAGGCAAGGACAGTAAAAAAGTTTAGCTCCTCTGGATGTTTCCATGGAAAAGAGTTTTATCACTCATCCAGGTGACTTCTCCAGTGTCACGCATGAGTGATGAATGTTTTTCCCACTGAAAACCAGTGTGTCCAGTTAAATTCAATCGATTTTTTTAAGGAAAGTTGTTAGATGTTGTGTTCATGAGGACACTGGGTTTAACTTGCAGCACAACACAAAGCTGACATTTTATCCAAGTTTAAAACACTTAATTGAGCAGAATCACGATGCAGAAAAGCCGAAATGCAATGTCCTCGTATGATGACACATCACACATGACACAGCACTGGGTCATGTGTGATGTGTCACTGCCCTCTGCTAAGACTGGAGATAATATAAGGAATGAGACAACTGACAGCTGTTATTTTAATCAGCCTGTTTCAGTTCTGTTAAACTAAGTATCACAAAGTTATAGTGGTAACATCTGGACTGATGTGTTTACTGTCAGCATTTTAATCGCTAGTTTAAAGGATGTAGGTTGCAGCCATTGCTCTAACACTGTATAAATGTAACAGGCCTCAGTGCTGGTTCTAACAGTCTGAGCTGCTTCCAGCTTTATTTGTGAAGAGCACAGCAGCTTACAAAACACGCAGCTAGCTCGTACAGCTGGGAGGTAATATTTTATAAGCTAAGATAATTAAATAATAGATTAATGAAATAGCAAATTGTGCCATATTCTCAGATGGACAGCAAGTGGAGAGTGATAGATGAGACGAGGAGATGGAAGAGAGGCAAAGAGTGATTCACAGGCAGAGCCGAGTTTATTTTTTTTAATCTGTTGCCTTATGGTTCCAAGCTCTGTCACCAATCTTTGCGTTTTATTATTATCTCATAACACTTGTTTAATCAGCTCCCATCTCTCCTGTGGACCCTTTAATGTCTACAGTCTGAGATCAGCGCAGCCCTGCCCTTCAGCACTATCAGCAGCAGAAACATTGTACCCATCAGGTAAAACATAGGCTACGTTTGCTTCGCATTGTCCCCACATGATGATAATGATATAGTATGATGTGATCCGATTATTAGAGTCTTGATGAATGTGGGTTGTTGTTTTTCAGCCTGGTTCTGTGTGCCCCTTTTAAACTTTGAGCCCTGCCCCTTCAAACATGTCAGCACGGCCCTGGGCTTAAGCATATGATTCCTACAGAAAAGCATCAATTTAATGTTTAAAAGGTGAACACTTCAAGAAATCTGCTCTTCAATAGGCACATTGTTTGAATAATTATTTTAAACAACACTAACTAAAATATAGCAATATACACTTCTTAAGCAACAACCTCCACCTTTATTTCCTCTGTTACATGCTGTGCTTTTTTTAACCCGTCCATTTGTTCACCTAATGGGTGACACTGTTTCGTTGGGGATTACTCCTTTCAGCTGTCCTCAGCTGACAGATTAGTCATTGGACACTGCTGTTCCTCTTGTGAGAGGCTGACATGTCTGGCTGCTGTTAAACCCTCCGACTCTAAAAATAATCTTACCAAAACTATATTCAGTTACACTAACACCAGGCTGGTTAAAACCCCAAGAAAGCAGTTATAACCAAAGCCCAGCAAAGTTATAACACAAAATATGATAAACAATATAATGATACTATTCACACTGGATTAAAAATCAGCCTCAGGGCAGCTGTTTCGCACTAACCTTATTCATAATCTCTTGGATAGAATTTCGTGGGACAGTCAAAGGGGTGAACGCTTCAGTTATTTAAGCATTATATTTGCTTTTCTTGTAATATGTGCTGCTGGTTTCATTGATGTCCTCCAAATTGCCCTGAAATAATTTCCATCCATGGCTCTGAGCCAGGGAAGGTTAGAGAGCCAGTCCAAGTTGGATAGGAATTTTCAGCTCAAAGTGGGAGTTCATCAGTTTTCCCGTCTATGTTCCCGACCTCACCGTATCCACAAACTGCGGGTAGCAACAAAGCAATAATATTTAGAAAAAAAGGGACAGAACTTCTGAAAGCCGGCTCAACGTATCATGAGAGACAAAGCTAAGAGTTTGGTCATGTGGGAGACACTCAATGTGCAGCTGCTACTTCCCCAGGTTGGCTGGTGGTGACCACTGAATAGCAGACAGCTGCCTCCTAACACACAGTCATCCATAATAATACTGGCTGACTGCAATATTGTCTAAATCTTTATCTTTAATAAAAGTGTGTGATTTGCATTCTCACCCTTCAGAAGCTCATTTTAGTCAGGAAATCCCTGATTACTGTAATCCACAATCATGTTAATGCATTCAGTCATGATATTAACTTCAGCCTTAACGTTGGTGGTCAGCTATGATTTGTAAATACTCCAATCTGATGACAGTGGTAAGGAAAGCCAGCGCAGGATACAGGATGTTTCTATCTGATGACAAGTTTATTGAACACATCAGATGATTTTTTAGCTGAATCTTTGCTGTGACTTGTCGGGGAAACTTGATAGATTACATTGGCTTTTTTTTTTGTTTTTAGTATTTCTTGCTGATGATGAATGATGAAGAATACACTGCAGTAATATTATTGTATGTTTATGTATATACAGTGGGAAAAATAAGTATTAAGTACGGGTTTGCAGGTATCAATTTATGATCATGTTCATGTTTAAAAAATAAAATTAAGTTTTTTGGAGAAAACACTTAAAAGCTTTTCTTTGTCCTTTTGCCTGTTAAATAAATTTTAAAGTGCATTACCAGACTGCAGATTTGAGTTTTTATTGCAGTTTTTATTGCAGTTTTAGAAACACCTGCATGTTAACACCAACCTGCGCATTATATAACAGATACATGTATATATAAATATACATGTCTGTACATTTATATATATATATATATATATATATATATATATATATATATATATATATATATATATATATATATATATATATATATTATGTATATATTTATATTTTTATGCTTTTTTCTATTTAAACTATCTATTTTTTTAAAAAACTCTTTTTTATTTCTGTTAGTAGTTAGATTGCTTTCTTTGGTACAAATTGGACAGTATTGAGATTTAAATTTATAATCTGAATACGTATTTCCTGGCCACATTATTTTATAGAAGAAAATGTCTAACTTTGGGCCTAAAAGGTCTTGACAGGAAACACAGGCTTGTGCAGTGTATGCTTTGTAAAAGTGAAACCGAAAGCAGAGTCTGAGTGTAAGTATTTTGAGTAGGTTATGAACAATCAGGTTATTCTTTAGTATCTTTTATGTATCTATATCTTTGGATTAAGCTTTTAGTAGAGGTTCTTGATTAAAACATTTACTCAACATATTACATATAAAGTTTCAATTAGGTTTTTGGTGAGAGGTCAGAAGTGCAACGGGAGAGATGAGAGAGCATTTAAGGACGAGACACACATACACACACATAGTTTCAGTTGTGTACGTGCTGGCCTTCTGTCTGGTGGAAAGGTTACAAGGTCTAGCTGGGGAGCTGAGAGGTGAAACAAAGGGCAGCAGAAGCTGACACACACATACACACACATACACACATCATAGAAAGACTCAGTTATATAGGTAAAAGTTAATCATGTTTTGCTTGCAACTGCAAAATTGTGCGTGCGTATGTGATAGTTTGTGCAGAACGTGTGCCTGATGTTCCAGACAGATAAGCGAGCGTCCGGGGACAACAGGAAGACACCTGGATGGAGACGAGACGATGTTCTTTTAAACTATGTTAAAAGTCATTGTGGTTTTGGATTGACGTATGCTGTACTGGATCTGCCTGGCAACAGAAGAGGGGCTGTACTATTTCACCCCTATAAAGTCTTTGTTCTGACTATTGTAAGACAGTTCAACACTGAATCTGTACAGTGTTGGCTCCACGCTGCGTGTATTCATTAAAATGTCGTCTAACTTTACCCGGCCGGATCAGTGGTCGTTATTTTGAAGTCCCCCTCAATTTATGAATCTTAACAACAGTATATAATTTTATTGTACTTTTGGAATAATGACAATAAAGATTCAGATTGTGAATGGTCAACAGCCCCAAATAAGTAGAGACAATGGGCAGGCCAACCAACAGGGTCCCAGAACCAAAGCACCCAAGAGCCGCCGGACACCCAGCAGAGCAGTCCACCCCACAGACGCACTCACACAGAGATCCTCGAGCCACCCCGCACCACAACCCCCAGGGGGCAGAACAGAACATTGCCTTGGAACCGACATTCCTTATGCGTGAGGAGTAACAGGAACAGCTGAGAAATATTTTCTACAAACTGACTTTCAAACCCCAAAACACACTGCGCCAAGTACTGGTCCACCCCAAGGATCCAGTCCCCCGACTTAAACAGAGTACTAGTATACGTGTTTAAGTACCATGAGCTACTTCAGGTACCCACCTGTCAAAAGATTTATGACAGGGTAAGTATTAAAGGAAAAAATACAAATTTGTGACAGTCATCATTTTTATGATGTGTCATAAAATTATGACCCCTTTGTGGGATGTTTTAAAGCATGCTCAATCATTCAGGTAAGGAGTTCAAAAAAAAGTTGATTCTGTTCATCTGGACATTTTCAGTGGGAGAAACGTTTTGTCACTCATCAGGTGACTTCTTCAGTCTCAGCTGACTGCAGGTTTCCAACCTTATAAAGAGGACATTTGCATAATGACTGAAAGCAGCCCACTGACGAACAGCTGTGAGGTCAGTTTCTTGATCACTAATGCAACTTGTCATGACCATTGATCAACAACGATGGATGAATGGTCATGAGTACCACTCACAGAGAGTTGGGGAATGGCTGCAGCGATTGTAAGATGGTGAAAGACGTACCCTTAGACCTCCTCCTCAATTCAGAGATGTTCAATTCAATTCAATTCAATTTTATTTATATAGCGCCAAATCACAACAACAATCGCCTCAAGGCGCTTTATATTGTACAGTAGATACAGAGAAAAACCCAACAATCATATGACCCCCTATGAGCAAGCACTTTGGCGACAGTGGGAAGGAAAAACTCCCTTTTAACAGGAAGAAACCTCCGGCAGAACCAGGCTCAGGGAGGGGCGGGGCCATCTGCTGTGATTGGTTGGGGTGAGAGAAGGAAAACAGGATAAAGACATGCTGTGGAAGAGAGGCAGAGATTAATAACAAGTATAATTCAATGCAGAGAGGTCTATTAACACATAGTGAGTGAGAAAGGTGACTGGAAAGGAAAAACTCAGTGCATCATGGGAATCCCCCAGCAGCCTACGTCTATTGCAGCATAACTAAGGGAGGATTCAGGGTCACCTGGTCCAGCCCTAACTATATGCTTTAGCAAAAAGGAAAGTTTGAAGCCTAATCTTGAAAGTAGAGATAGTGTCTGTCTCCTGAATCCAAACTGGAAGCTGGTTCCACAGAAGAGGGGCCTGAAAACTGAAGGCTCTCCCTCCCATTTCAACGTAACTTTATTCTTTCATGGGTTATTTACAAGTTTCTATTTGTTCACAGCCATTGACATGTCGAAGAGGTTAACACGTTTTAATTGAGTCATTTGATTTATTCTAAACTGGAAAATTACTTTCTGTCCACCATCTTTGTGACAAACAGTCTCACACACAAAGTGATGTTGGCTGGTAAAACTGCTGCAGAACAGCTGGTCAGGAGGGTCTGCAAAGCTGCATTAGTTGATTTCAAAAACTGTGTGATTCAGAAGGCCCTAAAATCAGTTACCTTTCTCATTGGTCAGGTCAAAACCGTCCCCTGGTCTATCATTAGCCGAAAGGTCAGTCCTCTCCAGTTTTTTCCCATTGGCTGATGCTAGAGCCTCCCTGTCTCTTAATTGGTTTATTGAAGGCCCACAGAGGAGCTCCAGGTCATGGCTCAACCCTCAGTGATGGTTCTTGTCATTAGGTGAAATTTAGGCAGGCGAGAACTTCAAGTCTCTCTCCGATTGCTGGTTTAAATTGTTTTATTAGTGGTTCAGGGAGGAGTCCCAGCTCTGAGCTCAAACCGTCACTCTAAGGTCTTGTTATTTGCCCCAGACTTGCTGCGGTGTGGAGATGCACCTGTCTCACCAGAGTCTCGCTTCAAGAACTCCAACAACAACTGTACCATCTGCTCGCCTGAACACCATGGCCTCTCGTCTTTGGAACGCTCTCCCACTCCACAATCGCAGCACAGATGCTCTCACCAAGTTCTGTCTCCATGTTTATTCATTCTGTTTTTCCCAGTCGTGTCTCTGGCTCCCTCTGATCCCTGTGTTCAGTCAGTCTTTGTCTTCGAATGTAAAAATCTGTAATTTGGTAATTCTCTTCAGCTTTAATTTAACAGGCAAAAGAATAAAGAAAAAAAAAGAATATATCTATCTATCTATCTATCTATCTATCTATCTATCTATCTATCTATCTATCTATCTATCTATCTATCTATCTATCTATCTATCTATCTATCTATCTATCTACAGTGGCTTGCAAAAGTATTCGGCCCCCTTGAACTTTTCCACATTTTGTCACATTACAGCCACAAACATGAATCAATTTTATTGGAATTCCACGTGAAAGACCAATACAAAGTGGTGTACACGTGAGAAGTGGAACGAAAATCGTACATGATTCCAAACATTTTTTACAAATAAATAACTGCAAAGTGGGGTGTGCGTAATTATTCAGCCCCCTGAGTCAATACTTTGTAGAACCACCTTTTGCTGCAATTACAGCTGCCAGTCTTTTAGGGTATGTCTCTACCAGCTTTGCCCATTCTTCTTTGCAAAACAGCTCCAGCTCAGTCAGATTAGATGGACAGCGTTTGTGAACAGCAGTTTTCAGATCTTGCCACAGATTCTGGATTGGATTTAGATCTGGACTTTGACTGGGCCATTTGAACACATGGATATGTTTTGTTTTAAACCATTCCATTGTTGCCCTGGCTTTATGTTTAGGGTCGTTGTCCTGCTGGAAGGTGAACCTCCGCCCCAGTCTCAAGTCTTTTGCAGACTCCAAGAGGTTTTCTTCCAAGATTGCCCTGTATTTGGCTCCATCCATCTTCCCATCAACTCTGACCAGCTTCCCTGTCCCTGCTGAAGAGAAGCACCCCCAGAGCATGATGCTGCCACCACCATATTTGACAGTGGGGATGGTGTGTTCAGAGTGATGTGCAGTGTTAGTTTTCCTGCCACACATAGCGTTTTGCATTTTGGCCAAAAAGTTCCATTTTGGTCTCATCTGACCAGAGCACCTTCTTCCACATGTTTGCTGTGTCCCCCACATGGCTTGTGGCAAACTGCAAACAGGACTTCTTATGGTTTTCTGTTAACAATGGCTTTCTTCTTGCCACTCTTCCACAAAGGCCAACTTTGTGCAGTGTACGACTAATAGTTGTCCTATGGACAGATTCCCCCACCTGAGCTGTAGATCTCTGCAGCTCGTCCAGAGTCACCATGGGCCTCTTGGCTGCATTTCTGATCAGCGCTCTCCTTGTTCGGCCTGTGAGTTTAGGTGGACGGCCTTGTCTTGGTAGGTTTACAGTTGTGCCATACTCCTTCCATTTCTGAATGATGACTTGAACAGTGCTCCGTGGGATGTTCAAAGCTCGGGAAATCTTTTTGTAGCCTAAGCCTGCTTTAAATTTCTCAATAACTTTATCCCTGACCTGTCTGGTGTCTAAATCCAACCGAAAATCTGTGGCAAGATCTGGAAACTGTTGTTCACAAATGCTGTCCATCTAATCTGACTGAGCTGGAGCTGTTTTGCAAAGAAGAATGGGCAAGGATTTCAGTCTGTAGATGTGCAAAGCTGGTAGAGACATACCCTAAAAGACCGGCAGCTGTAATTGCAGCAAAAGGTGGTTCTACAAAGTATTGACTCAGGGGGCTGAATAATTACACACACCCCACTTTGCAGTTATTTATTTGTAAAAAATGTTTGGAATCATGTATGATTTTCGTTCCACTTCTCACGTGTACACCACTTTGTATTGGTCTTTCACGTGGAATTCCAATAAAATTGATTCATGTTTGTGGCTGTAATGTGACAAAATGTGGAAAAGTTCAAGGGGGGCGAATACTTTTGCAAGCCACTATGTAAATATATGTAAATATATATATTGTGATTGTAGTCTAAACTCCCTCCGTGCTACCTTGATCTTGTCCTCTATCCTCTTCTCCATGGAGGATATTGCTCCTTGTGGCTGTTCATCTTGTAGCCAAGCACTGATTACTGTTGCCGTAGTGTAGATCAGCTGGTTCGTCTAATGTATCTGTAATCTGTAGTGCTGCATTCACATCATCTGGTAGAACCCTTTTTTTTTGTGATCAACATTTTATTGATTTAAAACGGGGTTGGGGGGGGGGGGGGGGTACAGACATATACAGCACAACTGTAAACTGCAGTAGCAAAGCAAACATTGGTCACAAGGCATAGGGACAGCAAAGAAAAAACACAAAAACACAAAGTCATAACCAGTAATTGCCTATTCCAGGAGATAACTTTGGATGAGAAGATTTTCCAAGCTTCAACAGTCGTGGGTTGAGCTTTATTTAATTTTGCTGTGGTATGTTCAAGATTAATGACTGATTAAGACTGGTAGAACCCTTTGAGGGGATACACTACCACTCAAAAGTTTGGACACACCTTCTCATTTAATGTTTTTTCTGTATTTTCATGACTATTTACATTGCAGATGCAGCACTCTGCACCATCTTTTCAACGTCCTTATTCTCTCACCAAACTGTTTTTTTGTTTGATTTGGGGTTTTTTTGGGCTTTTGTCAAAGCTGGAAAGGCGCCTAAAGAAAGCTCCAGCCGATCCAGGAGAGAAGGACGACCGCTGCCCAAGCGAAAACCTGTAGTGATCCCATATGTGTCAGGAGTATCGGAGCAGTTGAGACACATTTTTTCTAAACACCGGGTCTCTGTGGCTTTTAAACCCCAAAATACGCTGCGCCAAAAATTGGTCCCCCCCAAGGATCGGGTCCCCCGACACAAACAGAGTAACATAGTGTACGCTGTTAAGTGCCAGGAGGATTGCCAGAATTTATACATCGGGGAAACCAAACAACCTCTGGCTACAACACAGAAGAGCTACCTCGTCAGGCCAGGACTCTGCAGTCTATTTACACCTACAGGCCAGTGGACACTCTTTCAAGGATGAGGATGTACACATCCTGGACAGGGAGGAACGCTGGTTTGAGCGCCGAGTCAAGGAGGCCATTTACGTGAAAAGGGAAAGACCATCTCTGAATCGAGGAGGGGGCCTGAGGGTCCATCTGTCGCCATCTTACAATGCTGTGATTGCAGCCATTCCCCAACTCTCTGTGAATGGTACTCATGACCATTGATTAGTGGTTGGTGATCAATGTTCATGAGAATTTGCATAATTATGATGAAGGAACTGACCTCCCAGCCCATTGTTCCTTCAGTGGGCTGGTTTCAGTCATTATGCAAATGTACTGTTTATAAGATTGGGGAAACCTGCAGTCAGCTGAGACTGAAGAAGTCACCTGGATGAGTGACGAAACGTTTCTCCCACAAAACGCTATGTCCAGATGAACAGAATCAACTTTTGGAGATTTACTTACCTGGATAATTGAGAATGCATCAAGACGTCCATAGCTCATGTTTCATAGATCATGTTTCTACTTCATAGTTCATACTTCATGTTCCATCTCATAGTTCATAGCTCATGTTCGAGACTTTTAGTTCACAGCCATCACCTGACTGTCAGAGTTATTTGTAAATAAAAGTTTTGTTATCACGTTTGAACCTTTTGCCTCTGTTCTGTGTCTGCGTTTGGGTCCATTCACATGGTTTTGGCCACCCGGCCGTAACAGTATTAATCAGAAATCAGAAAACAATTGCTTTCCTCTAAGGGACAGCAGAAGTTAATATTTTGAAAACCTATTTCTGTAGGTTTAGTGAAAATAACTTTTATAAAAATGGGTATTATTTAAAAACAACCTGCTGTGGTTGTTTACTTACCAAATACTGTTAAAATAAAATATATTAATAGTGTAGTTTGGCTCTATTTGTCACCCCAGAACGAAAGGTCACTGTAAATCAATACAAAGTTATTCTAAGTGATTATCTTTAGTGGCCAATGGGAGTTGTCTTGCCAAGGATGACAAGGTCATCATTGAAAAGTTTGAATGTAAAAATGATGCAACAGGACATTTTGAAACAATATGTTAGGCAGCATTCTCCAGTGTTTATGCAGAATGGCTCCACATAGTCTTAGACTTTAAGAGTTTATATATGAAATATGAACATAAATCATTTGGTTGTGTGGCAAGTCATCTACAAAAGATTCCAAGAAACCCAGAATTTCATCAGATTTTCTGCAGGTGACACATACTGTCACTGACACATATCTGTATCCTCTCATCTTTAATGAGAAAGAGATTTTGTAAATTCCCATTTATTGGAAGACTGTTAAAAACAAACAAACAAATAAAAAAAACAACAACAACAAAACCTGAACAACATTAGAACAAACCTACAGTTTGCCAGTGAACATACAGCTAAAGAGCACAAAGATGGAGATGTTTGACCAGAGAAACAGTAAATGTGTTTGATCCAGACCAAAGGTAGCTTTTGATGGTTTGGGCATGCTTCATGGCCTTGTTGACTGAGCAGCTTGGATCTTTTATTTTAACTATGAATTTATGCATGATAAAATATACTTAATGATGTCATAAGATCCGTACAAAAGTTGAACTAGAAATTGATCTTTCACAGTAGCAAACCTAGTTAAAACTAGATAAAAATAAATGAAAAAAATAGGACAATGCAAACTTACTTTTCACAAACAGTTGTAACATCTCACATTTAAGTAAATAGATAACTGAAAATGCTAATATCCTTTTCAGCTTTCATTTGGTAGTGCTGATTGTCTCTTCATATCTTTTGAATCATTTAACTTAAATATAGGTTATAGGAAAAGTACACATGCAGTTAGAGTATCAGCTCACAACAATACAAAAGTACTCTGTTGCTGTTGTGGTGAGTTGTTGATGGCTCGCTTTGATTGACACGAACAGCTCTACAAACTGAGCAGTGACCTGATTGGCTGTTGTGAGGGTGATGAGAAAAGCACAGTGGAGCAGGCACCACCTCAGGACAACATTTACTTGCTGAAAACCTGCAGCAGATAATTCAGTATGATTTCATCATGATGCAAGAAAAACACAGAAATGTTTAAACAATGCTGAGTTGGTACCAAAGTATTATTTTTTTGTTTGAGTGTTTTTTTAGAGCAGGAGTCATCTACATGTACTGAATATTATTTTCAGACATCTAACAATACATACACAAGTATCAACAATCGCCGATATTGGCAAGTAGTAACCTGTCAAGTTTACTTGTACAACTAACATTACCTTACTTAAGTAGGTTTTTTCTTAGTTTGTAAAGTCATCTGTCCCTTCAGCCTAATCTGCATATGAGAAACAAAAAAGAAGGAATTCACTCTGTGGTCCCAGTTGTTAGCAGGTTTTAGACTCAGTTTTAACACCAGGTTCTTAGACAACTTAATAACTCTGTTAGGCAGGTGGAGATTCTTAACATCAAAGATAAAATCAATACAAAAAATCATTTGAAAAGCCTCTTCAACTGATTGTGAAGTACATTAATGCATTCACACAGTGATAAGAAAAATCAACATCCAGGTGTTTGTTAGCAAGAGATAAAAGAGCAAACATTGTATTATACTACTGAGTCACCATCAGATGAGCCCCGCTCCACCATATCTGCAGAGAAATGTGGAAGCTTGGCATTGATCAGATGATCAGATTGAGTTTATTGATGACTTTGGTAACACCTCAGCTTTCAAACAAATCTCCTGATTCTTTGAAGCACATACAGTGAGGAAGAGGCTGCCTTGACAAAAGTAGCTGACAGGTGTGACAAGTTGCATAAAATGTCTGCCCTTCCTCCCACAATCCCCTGCATTGCTGTACAGAGCTGACCAATGTCATGTGGTGCCCTGTGTGATGTCACAGCAGTATAAAGGCCTCAATCGGCCGACCAGCTGCCCTGAGCAGAGTCAGCGTTCCCAGCCTGGACGCCTCGGCTGGAGGGACTGCTGTTACGAGGAAAACTACAAAACTACACGGCGGCATAGGCCTGTAGTTTTGTTTTTTTCTTTGGGGTTCCTTTGAGGCTCAACTGTTCCCTTTTGGATTTTCTGACTCCGTTTTCTGGATAAAGATTTTAGATTTCCTGCTGAGCGCCCAAATCTGGGCTTCCCAGGCATCCTTGTCCAGACAAGTAAGTGTCTTTAAAGTTTTTTAAACTGTTGTCATTAATGAGCTCCAACAGAGAACCAGACAAAGTGATCTTTTTATATTTTTTTAGCTGAAGGTTAGAGCAGGGCATCCCAGAATAGCCGCTGAGAACATCAGATTGGATCCCAGCTGAGTGGCTGATGGCTTTTTAAGGGAATCGGCAGCAGGGCTATCAGTTGCCCCTCCAGATATGTGCCACATGGTGCCTGTCAATCAAACTGAGATGTGTTGGGTTGGAGGTGGTGATATTTTTAGTCATTGGCTTTAGCGCCCAACCCCCGGGCACGGGTTGGGGTGGTGGTGACTGACTGCAGCAACACCTCAAGGAAGCTTTTATTTTAGAACACAGAATAGTCAACAGCTGAGCCGAGTTTGTATTTTATTTTTATTAAATGTATTTACAATAAATGTAATATCATTTAGTTAATATAATGTTTTGAGCTTGTGTTTTATTTTTCAAGTGGAGGTTCTTGCATTTGGCTCGTTTACGCTGTCATTGCTTTTAAGATGTTTCCAGACGTGTCCTATAACTAAACAGCCCAAGAACATTGATTTGCAATTTTAAAAAGTACATAAAAGCTCAGTTAAGTGTTTTTGTTGTTGCATTAAATATATTTACATTGTAAAGTAATTTATTTTAACTGTTTAAAGAAAGCATATAATATGAATACAAATGAATAAAGTTAAATATAAAGGAGGACTCAGTTTTAACAGAAAACGTAATAATCCTAAGAATTATTAGCAAGTCATCTGATTTCTGCTTTTAATGCTGAAATTAAATGATTGTAAAATAATAATAATTCGTTGTTTACATTATTATTGCTGCTTCTTTTAATGTGTTATAAATGCTCCCCTTGCTGGTCGGCTTTGCCTCGGGCTCAGTTACTGAACTGTGACATGATGTGTATGTTCAGTGTTTCATTTCATCTGTTTAGCTATATCATGCTGTTATTGTTCAGTAGGTCCCACATCATAACTGTTATGATATTATTACTCCACATGATATAAAGATGAGAACATGTTTCTTAAGAGGTTTAAAAATGTTGAAAAACTCATGTTAATCATTTAGTAAAACTATATATGTCTTTATGTTTTTATTCACATAATGTTTTTAGGGGCTTGGGGTAGTCCTTTTTGTTATTTATTACACAATGATTAATATAAATTGTTAATTATTTACTAATTTTAAATAAATAAAATAATTAAAATAATAAAATATATTACTCTTTTATGATGATGACATATATGATTTTATATATAATATTATTAATGTGGTTATTAAAATAATAAATAATATTAACATTGTGATTCTTTGGATGGAGAGTAAATTTTATGGTATTCAAAAGATCAGATTAATTAGAATGAACTGTCAGATATTTGGATGTTCATCTTCTCTTTAGTGTGAAGGAAACAAATGAAACTTTACAATTGGAAATGACATTTTTTTGTGTTGTTGGGATGATGGCCTGGAAAACTAATCAACTAACAATTATTAAATTACAAAATAAAATAAGAAAAATAAATAAACATTTAAAAATTAATTCTATTAATGGCCCATTCTCCTTACAAAGTGAGATTAAGAATTTTAGCTCCATCGTTACGGCAATAAGATAATTCCACACATCATAACATATCAAATAAAATTATTGATGTCTTTATGTTGAAATTATTCTTTATTTTCTGATTTGAAGCTCAACATTTTTTGTTTTCTTGAGATTTTTCGACTAGTTAGAATAGAATAGAATAGAATGGGATAGAATAGAATAGAATAGAATAGAATAGAATAGAATAGAATAGTCCCTTAATTGTCCCACAAGGGGAAATTTGGGTGTAACAGCAGCAATGAAGACACATATACAAACAAACAGTACACAAGACACAGAACAGAAACATACACAATTTTTACATATTTACATGAAGGACAATGGTTACCAAAAACAGAGTACTGTACCGTTATTAAATTAAATTAAATTAAATACAGATAAGAGGCAAACCCTGGTTATGGTGTGAATCGGTTGATAAAATAGTGCAGTTACAGCGCTGACGTAAACATCTATGTTTGTTGGGAGCAGTTCTGATTGTACAGTCTGACAGCTGCAGGGAGGAAGGACCTGCGGAAATGCTGCTTCATGCATGGAGGATGCAGCCGTCTGTCACTGAAGGAGCTCTGCAGTTCAGCAACTGTTGAAGTTGCTGAGTTGAAGTTGAATTACCTTAATAACCAGAGTGGGAGTTATTTCATGCCTCCAACAGCAACAGCTGTCAGTCTTTGTGCATTGTAAAGTTGACAAAACTCTCAAGTGGGCTGGACCAGATCCAAGAAGACACCAGTGCCAGTTACGACCAGTCAAAGCCATTTTCACCAAAAAGGGCCAGTAAGACGCCAGGCAGAGCTAAGCAGTGGCAGTGAATGCTGCTGATAACGAATGAAAGCCAAAACACTGATAAAGACAAACAAAATCCGTAAGTTTTCCCTTCAGGCAGTGGGACAAATGCCTGTGTGACGGGAATGTCGCTGATCAGTCAAACTAGGTTAAGTTTCACTGTCCATGCTGACTCCAGCCTACTGATTTATTGACAGTTCATTAAATAGTGTGAACAGTTTCTAAATAATATAAAGCACATCATTGACATTCATCTTCTGATGTTGCCTGAAACAGAATTAATTATAATTAATGTGAAGAAAATTAAGCTCAAATAGGAAATGTATTCAGCCTGGTTAGACAAACAAATGTAATTCTTACCATGTCGTTCGTGTAAGTGTGACTTTTTCTTTCTACTACCTTCTTTAGAAGGATACTGAGGCACTCCTAAAGTAGCAGAGTAATATTTGACTGATGAGTGGTGCTGTTAAAAACACCTTCTCTGTAGTTTCTGTAGTTTCAGTGCTTTTCCTAAACTTTCTGCCATGATCCAGGACTAGCTGGGTTCAGGGGCACCTCCAGAGTTTTTTTGTACGGGTGGCCACATGGGGGGTGGCACAGCAAAACCAGAATTTTCAGTTTTATTATGCTGCTGTCAAATATAGGTTACTTGAAAAATATGTGTGTGGGGGGGAGGGGGGGGGAGAGAAGAATTTTACGCCTAGTTAATTTCCTGCTATTAAAGTCGATATCACTTAAAATAGGTAATTGATTGGTTGACTGAAGGTCCCAACCATCGCTTTAATGATTCTCAGCACAGCTGAGCAGAAGCAGCTCAAGATTCACTCTCTCAGACTGGAGTTAACTTTAAGAGCAAACGTGTTCAGGAAATAAGTATAAGATCATGGAAGACTGTGAACTGCTGCCTGTCTCTTTGTTGGCAGTTATCTGTCCAGGGATTGGCACCAGCCCCCCTTGGTGCCCCCAGCTGGGTTTCCCACTGGTTGGACATAAACAGGACACAAACCTGAGAAACGTGCAGGATGCAGTCATACGTAACAGCTACCTAATTTGGCTCCTTTTGAGCCCGGGAAGTTTAGAAGTTCATTCCCAATGCAGGCATCTGCAACAGTATTCGTTTGATGACTACCAGCAGCTTTTTTGCTTCCACTCTCCCACCACTTGTGAATGAGAATCCAAGACGGAGCAATGCTAAGTGAGCTAGCCACCCTTACAAAGATGAACTCAGACATAAAGCCTATGACTGTGGGTTGGAAAATGCCTTTATTAATCTGAAAGTGGCACTAAGAAACTTCTCATTTCAAACTTCCTGTTAATGCAAGTGGCTGATAGCAATGGCTAGAGTCACATTTGTAAAATACAGCCTTCACTCTGTTATTAAAGGGTCTTTACCTCACAATATATAACACCTTGAGGCGACTGCTGTTGTGACGGTGTTGTATAAATAAAATTGAATTGAATTTTGGGTTAATGAATCACTTATTTAATGTGGAAACTGTAAACGGCCCATCCACACACCACATGGGACTGAAAGGTTGTAGCATCATCAGAAAAAACCCAACTTTCAATACCTGAGACACGATGCATGAGGGATTATCGTGGTTTTCCTTTAAGAATCTGTAAAGTAAACACATTAAAAAAAAAAGTTCAATTATTAAATAAAAAACCTGAGGAAAAGCAAACTATCATAAAATCACAGCCCAATCTACTGAATGAACTGAAACCTGAGAGTAGATTCCCAGTTTTAAACTGGTGTTCTGATCTGCCTGATCAGCTAGTGGTTCATCAGCCAGACTGTGAGGAGCCTGGACTACATCTGGGGATGTCGTTCCTAAAATAAACTCAACAGAGTTGCTGTCAGCACACTAACCATCAAAGAGAAGCTATGGACACAACATCTACAGAGCCTCAGATACAGCTGTGTGTGTTTTTACATATGTTTTATTTACTGGAGTGAGCAGCAGTGGGATATTTGATGCAGTTTAATGAAGACAGAGATAGTGTAGTTTCATAGAGTGCTGAAAGATATTTGTTGTGTTGGTCACATTTGAATATTTAAAAACTGATGCTGTGTATCTGTGTACTGTCTGATGGGCAAAGTCTGTAAAGACATTCTGAGTGGAGATGATCTAATTCATCTGTGGTCATTACCTAAACACAGGAAGATGTCTTCATTTTTGCAGATAAGAAATATAAAGACATGTATTTGGTACAGAATCTGCAAAGGTTCATCCTGAAATATATTTTTCACTCAGATTATAGACGAACGTAATGCTTGTAATGTTGTTCTGCACACGAATGGTTCCAAATGTGTCTTTCTTCATATCACCTATATTACCCACAATGCACCTTAAACTCATAGGACTCATATGTGAAGGTTACAGTATTACTCCTGTCACTGCATTATTGGGTAAAACTCTGCTGCAGTGCTGATTCCCTTTGAGATGTCCAAACTGAAGTAAAAGCCATCTTACTAACTAAGACAGCTTGTCTGAAGTCGTGCTGGTTTGACTGACAGCGTGAAAAAACCCCCAAAGTCATCTCCCTTTGTTGCTGTTTCCAACGTAAAGGTAAAGTTAGCTTTAGATTTGTCCTTTACAGCCTTGTCTCTGTGGACAATTCAATAAAAAGGTACAAACCATGAATTATGTCTATAAACAAAAATAGTTAGAGGCTATTTCTAAAAATTATCTGGCCTCATGAGTTAAACTAAGAAAATCTCAAGTCTTAACCCTATAACGCCCTTTGAGTTTCTGAGACTTCGATCTCATCAACATGATCAATACTTGCCATAATTTCAAAATGTTACGGACAAAACTCTTTTTTTTGTCTAAAATTATTGTTGTTACCAAAAAGTTGCCAAAAACACCCAATGTATGACATGCGATAAAAATATATAATAAATATAGAACAAAATATATCATACACAACATGATATAGCAAAAAATATTTATTAACCCTGCTTGTTTATAAGGGTTAATAAACATGGCTGGCTATTTTTTGATTGGTTGGGTCTTACAGGGTTAAAGACGACTCCTTAATTTTCTCCCAAACTGTAAAAAGCTAAAAACAAAGGTCTCTCACAAAATTAGTTAGAGGCTAAAAACTGCTGAGCTGAACTGGAGCAGTCTTATAGAGTAGACCTTATTATCTCTCCGGACTGATTCCTCTCATTCATGTCTACTTCCGAGCATGATGTGAGTGATACTGATATTTGCTGCCAGGTAATGCCAACAATTCTTTGAAAGGACGTTTCATTTTATGCTGCACTAATTTGTTGATGTTGTTTGACGTGTCCACTGACTGTGTCTTTGTCTTATTTGTGTGTAGGGTGCCAGCCAACATGTCAACACAAGCACCGACATTCACACAGCCGCTACAGAGCGTCGTGGCACTTGAGGGTAGTGCCGCGACGTTTGAGGCTCAAATTAGTGGTAAGACAGCTTCCAGACTGAACCCGACTCACATGTTGAACCCGACCATTTGTGACTGTCAAATATTCCCCGATCACTACAAAATAGTACTGTTCTGTCGTCCACAGGTTCTCCAGTTCCTGAGGTGAGCTGGTTCCGCGATGGCCAGGTTCTTTCCACCACCACTCTGCCAGGTATACAGATCTTGTTCAGCGATGGCCGCGCTGTTCTGAGGATTCCTGCTGTGACGGCTGCACACAGCGGAAGGTTTTCTGTTAGAGCCACGAACGGAGCTGGACAAGCCACAAGCACCGCTGAACTCCTCGTTACAGGTGAGAGCAGGGAGGCTGGGACACCGGTGACCTGGGAAAACACAGGAAACATACACTGAAGTATTTTCCCATTCAAATCATTGAATTCGTCCTGTCACTTAATCCAGTGATAAACTCAGTATAGATGCAGCTGTTGCAGCATATTATTGCATAAAGTTATTAACAAACTCAAACCCACTGAGGTCTGAATCATTGATTTTAATTTATTAATGATAATATAAAAGACATCAGGACTCCATGTTGACGGTCATTTTATTATGTACACACAGACACTTGCTAGTACCAGGCTGGTTCCCTTTTGTTTTCTATTTTCAGTTTTTCATGAGAAGCTTTAACAAAGTGATTTTGGTCCACACTGACACGACAGCATCACGTCGTTATCGCAGATTTGTTATCTGCACAGAAATGGATGTAAACTGCAGTTACCAGATTAGAACTCTTCATTTTTGTTTATTAGTCTTTGGTGCTTTTAGTTAGGTTACTGCTTGGTAAGGGTAGGTCAGCAGTAAAATCAAGCTAATCTTCTATCTCTGCAGTGGAGACGGCACCTCCAAATTTCCTTCAAAGACTTCAGAGTTTAACAGTGAGACAAGGCAGCCAGGTGAGGCTGGATGTGCGAGTGACAGGAATCCCGACACCAGCTGTTAAGTTCTACAGAGAAGGGGCCGAGATTCAGAGCTCGGCCGACTTCAGGATTCTCCAAGATGGAGACCTGTATACTTTGTTGATCGCTGAAGCCTTCCCAGAGGACTCTGGGACATATTCTGTGACTGCCACCAACAACAGCGGACGGGCCACCTCCACTGCTGAATTGCTAGTTCAGGGTAAGCACCACAGTTTAATTAATTCTTCAAATACGTCAAGTTTGATCAAAATATTTTATGTTGACACACATAATCCTCATAATAATTGAATACTCCAGTTTTTAATATGTGTTAAATGACAGTTTACTATAATTAATCAACCTAAACTTTCATTTTTATTGTTGTTGCAGGTGAGGAAGCTGTGCCAGCTAAGAAACTGAAGACTGTTTCCACATCCCAAATAACGGCTTCCCAGAGCAGAGTACAGAGGGTGAGATAACTAAGTGTTCTAGGAAACAATTATCTGAGTTTAAGTTGATTAAAGCAGAAAGCCTAGTTCTTAAATAGTAAATATTTCTTTTCCCAGTATTATTCAGGTACTTCTGCCCGATTGTCATGTTATGCTGACAGTATTGATCATAAAGTCTGCTAAAAAATACATGAAAAAGTAACAGAGTGTGGAATTAATGTGTATAAGGTCATATCATATATGTTCATATCTCACTTCTTAGTAAATATAAAACTTTCCCCTTTTGAAGGTGGAGACTAGTTTCCAGGCCTCCACTAAGAGGGAGATCCATGTAGGAGAAGGAATGATCACTCAGCATTTGGCTCACAAAACCCCCCCACGGGTTCCTCCAAAGCCGACCTCCAAGTCCCCGCCGTCCTATGTTTCTAAGGTGACGGCAGGACGTCAGCAGTCCCCTTCGCCTGTCAGACATGTGAAAGGGCCAACACCGACACCTGTCAGGTATACAACTGTGATCTCAGTGAAGGCAGGTGGTCATCTAAATTGACTACATGAACTGACTGATCTACGTCGTGTGTTGTTGTCTACAGACCAGTGTCTCCATCCACCAAACTGTCTGTTTCTCCCATCCGACCAGTCAAGTCTCCCATCATGACCAGGAAACAGGTCAGAGCATCTATCTGGAGTCTGCTTTCACTTTCACGATGCTGTAACAGTGACTTAGTGTACATGTCTCGGTTTGTTTGGTTTTTCAGTTTGCTCAGCAAATACCAACTTTATAACTAACGATAACACTTAAAATGCTGCATATTCCATGTATTTAACTGTATTAGGTGCCATCTTCAGGTGTGGGGCAGCAACACAATTAGTGACTCTAGTTTTGAATACCAGCTAGTTTTTGTACAAATATTATTGATCACTGACGCACTAATGACTGTTCCTGCAACAGTCCTGTTTTCTCTGGTATTGTTATTCTTGTCTTCCTGCAGAGACGCAGGGTGTAAGTTACTGTTAGAAAGTAGTATATATGATGAACTGAAATTACAGCATTTGGCAATAGTAATAACAATTTTTAGAGGCAAGATGAAAATCTGCAGGAGATCACATGTAACATCAGGATACAGAGGAAAAATAAAACACAATGAATAAAGTCTGAAAACTAGTTCATAAAGTGGCTTTGATCTGTCTCTCAAAGCACACACACAACAATTGCTGTCAAAATTTGCAGACCTTCATTTTTTGAATGTGTGTTAGATAAAGCGTAACCTCAATCATCTACTTGCAGGTATCTAGCTCTGCAGAGGTTCTGCCGCCCTGGAAACAGGGAGACTACGCGACTGAAGCGAGCTATACCAGCATGGCAAGCATGACCGCTGTCAGCAGCACCACTCAGCTTCACATGGAGAAGCACTGGGAGCAGCAGGTGGCTGCCACCAGAGAGGTGAGAGTGGTACAGCCTGCATGCTGGTTAACTCAACTCAATCAGTACATCCAACCTGACATGTTAGTGGGTTTTATTTGTGACTGCAGAATGAACACGGACAAATACTCTGTTTTTAATTTTGCTTTTTAAACTAACATCACTAACTTTTATGTTGTGAACATGTTGGCCCAGCTGTGCCGATGTATTGGATGTAAAGTGAATATGCATTTATTTTCTGTTCTTTCTATCTTCTTCGTTTATTTTCTTTTAATGCAACTTTGTCCTTTCTTGGTTATTAGCTGTGGCTTCTAATGTGATTATCCTGTTTGCCAAAGCGTGACTCTTTTTCATTTTGACCCAGTCTTCCTTCAGGACATTGTTACAGTTTTGAATTCACTCATAACCTTAAAATCATATTTATCAAATTGAACTCATCATAGAGATAATATCAGTAACAATCAAGCGCTGGGCAGCAAAAGGGTCAGTTTTGAAAAAATTATGTTCAATCCAAAGAAAAAACAAAGCTCTTTTTAAGAAGGTATGGCTGTTGTGAAAAATTCTAAATCAGTTTGCAAACAAGAAGTTTCTGTGAGATCTTTTAGAATTGAGTTTGCAGGCATAAATGGTAAATGGCCTGTATTTGTATAGCGCTTTACTTAGTCCCTAAGGACCCCAAAGTGCTTTACACTACATTCAGTCATCCACACATTCACACACATATATAAAAAGCTTAAAATTACAAACATTTTCACTGATTCACATTTAGTGGTGCATCAGGGGCAGTTTGTAGTATGTTGCTCCTAGACAAAGTCTGACTTGAGGAGTTGAGACTGAACAGCTGGCCTTGCAGTACAAAGATGGATAACGCATTCTGTATTGTAAACAACAGCTGTGCAGTGTGAACATCACATGCTGTAACCATAGACTGTATAAAAAAGATGGATGTAGCTACTACATTCATTGGTTTGTGGATGATCATTTTGATGCTTCAAGTGTGACTTTTTGTCCTGCATACTTTTCTTGCTCAGCTCTAAATTGGGAGTTATCGGCTAACGCCAGGCCTAGCTAGCTGGTTATGAAAGAGCCTCTGTTTGCTGTGATGTTAGATTTTACACATTTTGGTTAACAAAGAAGATTCTAAAAATAAGATGTAGCTTTTAGAATAACTGAACAGCTGACTCCCACTCGCCATGTTCCTCTTTAATGCAGCTGTAAAACATGTAGTGCACGTAGAACAGCAAGAGTAATTACAGTGCAACAGACATCTGCCCCTCAAAGCTAAGGGGTAATCTGACTCCACTCTTAATAAGACTGTTAAAGTTTAGACGCTGCACTAGTCAGCAATGATAAGAGAAAAAAGGAAGGTCCCATTTTAACCATACACAGCATGTTTATTGACATTCTAGTAAATAAGAAAAGTTTATTTACAGAGCACTTTTTACAGGCATAAAAATCACAAAGTGCTGTACAAATCACAATTATTAAAAGAGCCAGCACTGCATAATTTACATATGAAGTTTTTGGCTCAGGATAAAGAGAGAGTGTTTGGTCACCTTGTTGAGAAAATGACCCACATACTGAGGGCTACAGTTCCTGCGACAGTGCCCTGGGTTTGTGTCCTCCCACGGCCATCTTATGCATTTAATTCATTAGGTGACTGCAGATCAAGATGGTAGAGCAGCTCATCTAATAACTGGAAGGATGACGAGTCGATCCATGGCTGCTCCGATCTGCATGCCAAGTATCCTTGGACAAGATACTGAACCTCAAGTTGTGAATCTTGGATAGAAGACTGCGTGATATTTCACTTGTGTGTTGCATGACTTTATGGATGCTTTATTTGTCGTGTTTTTTTCAGTCCTTAAGGCTTTTGGTGGAGCATTGTCTTCTCTGAGATCTGTGTGCTGCTTGTTGTGTCTTCAGGATGAGGGAGAAAAAAAGGCTGAGGCAGTGGCCACAGTGGTGGCCGCTGTTGACCTCGCTCGTGTCCTCAAGCCTGTGCATGGGGAGGGTGGTCGGAAAGAGGAAGAGGAGCATGTGGAGTTGAGGATAAAGCAGCAGGCGGCAGCAACTGCAGAGAAACAAGTTATTGCAACAAAAACACTTCCTACTGAGCCTGCTGTGTCTGCAGAGCAGCACAGAGTCCAGGTCTCTCAGGTTGGACGAGTTCCCTGAATTCAGTTACTTACGTCTCATTTTAATGATATGGAGCATCAACTATCCTAACATACTCTGTTGATTACTCCAGATTCAGAGAACAACAGAAATCTTCTCCTGTGTGGACACTGGTGTCGTCCAGCCCCCAGTTCCACATTTCACAGTTTCTAAAGTTTCTGTTCCTAAACATGAACCTAGACATGAGGTAAGAAGAACAGCTTGAGGCCATCGTCATCTCAAAACCTTCATTTGAATGTGAACATCTTAACATACAGTTTTCCTTCCGTCTAATCCCCGTTGATCCTGTCCTCACAGTATCACCCATCCTACCACAGCATTTGTTTCTTTTGAGGACTACCCCATCATAACATCCACTAGCTATAGTTTGTGGTTATTATATAACAGCAATAGTAACACTGATCACATTGTTCTTTTTTTCTTAGATATGACTTTGTGTTGTGGTTCAGAGTAGTAGTCTGTAGAATAGATGAAGCAGTCAACTCGTGGAAAAACCATCTAAATCAGCTATCATCAGCTAATCTCACCTCACGGATTAAATCAGTCACAGCAAAGAAACAGTTGCTGTTTCTCAACCTGTTTTAGTTTTAGTCCGGTTTTAGCTGGTTTAGATTTCCTGTTTAGGTTCAGTGTCTCTTGCTCACTAATCCCCAGCAGAATTTGGACTTACTATCTGTGTGTGATGGTTAATGCTGTTCTCATTGGCTGATCAGGTGTCCCGTGCTGGCTCTGCCATCGCTACACTGCACAAAGAGCTATCCTCCCCTTCCACCCCCAGAAAGATCATCAAGCCAGTCAAATCTCCCAGTCCGTCTCGACAGGCGGCAGTGGAGGTTCATGTGATACCTGAGCCCTTCCCACCACCGTTCAGAGATGTGCGATATAAGACTCAACTTGACAGCAGAGGCGCTTATGCGTTTAGTGAGGAAGAATTTGAGGAATGGGAACCTCAGGTTGGTCTGATGTCCTCACTGCTATCGTTCCTAACGTTCCTCAACTTAATCCTGTGTGGATGTTCACCTGAGTTCTTTTACCTATCTTAACGCAGCAGCAACTGATACGCTGCCTTTCACCTGCCTCATGAAGAATCCTCCTCCTCTTATTCCTGTCTTTGCTGCTTCACCTTCATCCCTCTGTCCTCTTTATATGGTTTTTGTCTAATCTAACCTGTTTTCTCCCTTTATTCTAACAGAACCCCATACTTTGTTTTTTGGGGGACAATTTTTAAGTTGTCTTGTTGGTTTCTGCAGGAGGTGGCTGCAGTGCCTACAAGATCCCAGGAGCCTGTTGTTCCACCCACTCTTATTGCTGTGAGTACTTTTCCTATCTACTTCCTGTTTCCAATTAAATTCAGTTTATTTCTAAAGAGCTAGTTGGTAAGAATGTACCTTAAATATCAGAGAGAAAACCTGATCCACCCCTAACCATACACTTTATCAAGGAAAGACCCAATAAAAGTAAGGTAACATGTTTTGTAGTGAAAACTTTAAAAGATAACTGATCATTTCACTTGTACAAAGTGCTGCATCTGACTTCATAACAGCCACTGAAGGTAGCAACATTTAAAGCTCTTCCTGTTATCAGTTTTCATAATAATACTACATAATTACAGTTTGTGATTCAAATGTCTCTATTGCACATTCAATGTAAGAAATAATATATTTTTGCATTTTTTGCACGGCTAAGTGAACCCAATAATGTACGAGAACATGAAAACAATTCACAACATAATATTATAGAAATATGTTCATTCTTTCTCTCCCTTAGTACTCTCGCTACAGCATTTAGGATCAATTTTTAACCATTTAACAGAGCTTATACAACAGCCTGATAAGGAATTACATTAGTCTAGCCTAGAAGTAACAAATGCATGAACTAGTTTTCAGCATGTCTTTAATTTTGACAATATTACAAGACGACATTTTAATGTGTGAGTTAAAGAGCGTATTCTGATCACTATTTAGTCCTAGTAGGCCTTTTTGTCTTCAGAATATAAATGTGATGTAAAATTGCTGTACATCCTGTAAACTTCTTTATGACTATTTCAGGGACTGAAGAACCTGACTGTGACCGAAGGCGAGTCAGTGACCTTGGAGTGCAAAATCAGCAGTCACCCTTCCCCTGTCATAATCTGGTTCAGGGAGGACTACAAGATCGAGAGCTCCATTGACTTCCAGATCAGCTACGAGCACGGATTTGCCAGGCTGATTATTCGTGAGGCATTTGCTGAAGACAGTGGCCGGTTTACCTGCACTGCCACCAATGAAGCAGGAACTGTGAGCACCTCCTGCTACCTGCTTGTGAAAGGTATCTATGTTGGAATGATAAGCCAAAGCAAAGCTGACAAGCTTGTATGGAAATGAATATACTGTAGAGGAGAAAAACAACTGGATTTTTGCATGAGCCTGTGGTCACCTGGTACACTTGAAAATTGATGAACACAACAGACTCAAATGTCCAAGTTGTGGACATGCTAAAACTACAGATCATCAAGTTTTATACAAACTAATTTGACTTTCACTTTCTCTTGTAGTTTCAGAAGAAATCGAAAGCAGAGAGGAAACAGCTGTCACAGAAATTGCAATCACACAAGAAAAAACGTGAGTTGTAAAATTCAGATTCATTCTTTGCAGATTTACAGTCATGTAAGAATCCAAAGCTGCAGAATTGATAAAGCTATTGCTCCTCTTCAGTGTTGCAGCTGAAACAAAGCTGCAGACAGTGACAGAGCTGAGTGCAGGAGAGCCTGCAGCTCCGTTCTTCATCAAGAAACCCACTGTGCAGAAGCTAGTGGAGGGAGGAAGTGTTGTGTTTGAATGCCAGGTTGGAGGAAATCCAAGACCTCACATTATCTGGAAGAAGAATGGCGTGCTGCTTACCACTGGATACAGGTGATACAGATTATAAAATACATACAGGAAAAAATGGATCCCCTGCTGAATATCTGAGTTTGCTGACTTGCAAAGAAATGAACAGAAACAGATATCAACCAGAAATCTAGAAAAAAAAATCCATAATAGTTATAAATTGATTTGCATGTCACTGAGTGAAATAAGTATTTAATCTCTTTGATTTCATCTCCTATCTGTGGAACAAACAGGAACAATTATAGTCCTGCTCCGTTATGAGTCAGCTTTTTTGTAATGTTTGCAATATTTTTAATGTTTTAGATCAGACCTTAATAATTACCACAACTGTGGTAATGATCTTTATTAACATGTAGGTAACTTACCTGCATTTAGCAGTCCAGTTATTTTCTTTATGAGGTCCTTTTAACAGTGGTCCTCTGATGACCATGTTATTGCAAAGTTAAGCAGGTTAGTGTCTTTGAAAAGACATATTTACATCACTGGCCAAGGTTTTTTGTGGATTTGCTTAACTTGAGCTAGCTATCATTGTCTTTTGTACGTTGTACACTCTCTAACACATCGTTTTTTTGTATTTTAAATAAAAATCCACTTTACTTTGTAAGTAATGGCAGTGACAAACCAAATATTAAGGTAGAACAATTTGTTATTGAGCCTTGAAATCATGCTGTGATGATGGAGCACTAGCTTATTTTGGTTTTCTTATCAGATACAAAGTTGCCTACAAGGAAACTGGAGAATGTAAACTGGAGATCTCGATGACCTTTGCTGACGATGCCGGAGAATACTCCATCTTTGCTAAAAATCCCCACGGAGAAGCTTCAGCTTCCACCAGCCTGTTGGAGGAAGGTACTGGCATCCTTTTTTTGTTTTTTGCAGTTTTTTTAAACTTTCTTTAAAAATCACTTTGAAAAGATGTGTCTGGCTTTATCTGCGTATCCGTATCTGTGTTTACAGAGGAATATGAAGCACATATGAAGCAGCACGATGTAACATATAAAACTGAAGTGACTACAACAGTGGTTCAGGAACCCTCTGTGGTCGTGAGTCAGTATGAATTGGAACAGAGGAGGACAATAACCCCGATGAGCTTTGTCTCAGAAACGGTACTTGTGCTATAAACATTTGCAGTGCTGTGATAACAGATCTCAATCTACGGTTCATAATTAATGTCCATCATTTTTGCAGGAATTCCTCATTTCAGCCTTTGAGGAGAGGATAATACAGAAGATCGAACTGTGTATCATGAGAATTACTTACAAAGAGCTTGTGGCAGAGGACGGAGAGGTGCTAGTGACTATAGCAGATGAGGAGGCAGTGCAGCCAGCCTTTGACACACCAGTGAAAAACTACAGGATCATGGAGGGAGCGGGAGTCACTTTCCACTGCAAGATGGTTGGAAAACCACTGCCAAAGGTATTGAGACACATTCATATGTGCCAAGAAATATAGGTTTTTGGCCTTTATTATTTTGTAAATACCATTACAGCGTTGCTGTAAATCTGACAATACAACAAACAGCTATGTTTCATGCTTTCTGTCGAGTCATCGCAGTCTCACAGTTTTAGAGCATTTAGCCAGCTTTGTTGAACTACTGTCATCTTGTGCCAGATTACCTGGTACAAAGATGGCCAGCGCATCAGGCCTGGTGCGCGTTACCAGATTGAAGTTCTTCAAGATGGGCGAGCCAGTCTTCGTCTGCCTGTGGTGCTGCCAGAGGATGAAGGCGTGTACACTGCTTTTGCCACAAACATGAAGGGAAATGCAGTCAGCTCTGGAAAGCTTTATGTGGAGCCATCCGAAGCTGTAACGCCGCAGAGATATACACCACAGCCAGCAGTACAGAGGATAAGGTATAATCTAATGATGGCACAATTAAAAAAGAAATTAAGAAAATCACATATGGCCATGAGAACTGGACGTTGGATGTTTTGGCTTATAGCTTAGCTTTAAAAAAAGGCAGACAATATTGGTGACTAGCAGAATAATAGTGGTGCTTTAATAATACACTAATAATACACACACTTTTAACAAGCACACAATATCAGGTTGAAAGCTTTCAAAGCTTCTATCCACTGCATTTTTTAAATTAAAATTTGTTTAGTTTAACTGCAGCCATGTCAAATGACGACACTGCTTCTTTCTCAGATCGACATCTCCTCGTTCTCTGAGCCGCTCCCCAGGGCGGTCTTCCAGCCGATCTCCTCGACAGTCTCCTGCCCGTCGATTTGACGAAACAGATGAGGCTCAGTTCGAAAGACTATACAAACCCGTATTTGTCATGAAGCCCTCCTCAATAAAATGTTCTGAGGGGCAAACTGCCCGATTTGATTTGAAAGTTGTTGGCAGGCCAATGCCTGACACATACTGGTTCCACAATGGTAAGAACAGAAAAGGTAGCAGAGAAAAATTTCTTGACGTCTACCTTTGTTTTCTGATTCAGCCTCTCAGTCAACTCATTTTGTCCTTCTTTTCCCAGGACAACAAGTGATCAATGATAACACACACAAGATAGTGATTAAAGAGGATGGTACTCAGTCCCTGATCATTGTCCCAGCCATGCCACAAGACTCTGGAGAGTGGACGGTTGTTGCTCAGAATAGAGCTGGACGGGCATCTCTCAGTGTAACTCTTACTGTTGATGGTGAGTGATATATAGCACTCTTGAACTAATAATTTATTTTTAGTTAACCAAAAGATCATATTGTTAGACATTGTTGTTTTTTTGTTTTGTTTTTTGCTATCTATAGCTCAAGAAACCCTGGCACGTCCTCAATTTGTTGAAAAGCTGAAAAACATCACTGTAAAGCAGGGCACTCTGGTTGAGTTGGCTGTTAAAGCCATTGGAAACCCCCTGCCAGACATTGTGTGGCTGAAAAACAGTGACATCATCACCCCACACAAGCATCCACAGATAAAGTATGTAATATCTAGTATTTTATATTTTGTTTTCAGAGCAGTATAAAAATGCTTTCTTCAGTATATGTGGCCCTTTACTTTTTCAGGATTGATGGCACCAAAGGAGAAGCCAAATTCCAGATTCCATCTGCTTCAGGCTCAGACAGTGCCTGGTACACTGCTACAGCCATCAACAAGGCTGGTAGAGACACCACTCGTTGCAGAGTCAATGTTGAGGTGGACTTTGCTGCCCCTCAAACTGAGAGGAAGCTCATTATTCCTAGAGGAACCTACAAAGCTAAAGAGATTGCAGCGCCCGAGTTGGAGCCGCTTCATTTGCGATACGGTCAAGAGCAGTGGGAGGAGGGTGATCTTTATGACAAGGAGAAGCAACAGAAACCACAATTCAAGAAGAAGTTGACATCTATCAGAATGAAGTGTTTTGGACCAGCCCACTTTGAGTGTAGACTCACTCCTATTGGTGACCCCACTATGGTAGTGGAGTGGCTGCATGACGGCAAACCTCTGGCTGCTGCTAATAGGTTGCATATGGTCAATGAATTTGGATACTGCAGCCTTGATTATGAAGTTGCTTATGCTAGGGACAGCGGTGTTATTACTTGCAGAGCCACAAACAAATTTGGAGTTGACCAGACCTCAGCCACCCTGATTGTCAAGGATGAGAAAGGACTTGTTGAGGAAACACAACTTCCTGAAGGCAGGAAGGGAGCATATAGGATGGATGAGATTGAGCGCATGGCTCATGAGGGAGGACCTGCAGGAGTCGGCGCTGATGAAGAATCTGAAAAGACAAAACCTGATATTGTCTTGCTTCCTGAACCAGCAAGAGTGCTGGAAGGCAACATTGCACGATTCCGCTGCAGAGTAACTGGTTATCCAGCACCAAAGGTTAATTGGTACCTCAACGGACAACTTATCCGCAAAAGCAAGAGATACAGACTCCGTTATGATGGTATTTACTATTTAGAGATTGTTGACATCAAGTCCTATGACTCAGGAGAGGTTAGGGTGGTTGCTGACAATCCTTTAGGAACAGCTGAGCACACAGTAAAGCTAGAGATCCAGCAGAGGGAAGACTTTAGATCTGTCCTGCGTCGTGCACCAGAACCAAAACTTGCAGAGGCTACACACGAGCCTGGCAAGATTGGATTTGATATTGTGAAGATGGACCGACCTAGTGAGGCTTCACAAGACAGGGAAGTGGTTAAGCTGCGTAAGACACAGAGAATTCTTCATGAGAAAACTTCAGAGGAGTCTGAAGAACTGAAGAGCAAGTTCAAGCGCAGAACAGAGGAGGGTTTCTATGAGTCTATCTCGGCTGTAGAGCTTAAGTCTCGCAAGAGGGATGACTCTTATGAAGACCTACTGAGGAAGACTAAAGAGGAGCTGCTCCATCACATGAAAGAGAAAGAAGAAGCTGAAAGGAGGAAGATGGAGGAAGAGGGTAAACTCACTATCCCCACAATAAAACCTGAACGGGTCCTGCTCTCTCCCAGCATGGAAGCACCCAAGATCCTGGAACGCATTGCAAGCAAGACTGTTGCTCCAATGGATGAGGTTCGTTTCAGAGTCAGAGTAGTTGGTAGACCAGAACCTGAGTGTCAGTGGTTCAAGAATGGCATTCAGCTGGAAAAGTCTGACCGTATTTACTGGTACTGGCCTGAGGACAATGTATGTGAATTGGTCATAAGAGATGTCGAAACACAAGATTCTGCTAGCATCATGGTTAAGGCCATTAATATTGCTGGGGAGTCCTCAAGTCATGCCTTCCTGCTTGTACAAGGTAAAGCATCTAAAATCATTTCTGCGCCATGCTAAATTTTCTTTGTCTTGATTTGTTTTTGTCTTCTTCATTTCGCTGTTGCAGCCAAGACAGCAGTTAGCTTTACCCAAAACTTGGAGGATACAAGCGCCAAGGAGAAGGATACCATGGTGACCTTTGAGTGTGAAACCAATGAACCCTTCGTCAGAGTCAAATGGTTTAAGAACAACATGGAGATCTTCTCAGGAGACAAATACAGAATGCACTCTGACAGAAAAGTCCACTTCCTGTCTGTGCTAATGATTGAAATGAGGGATGACGCAGAATACACCTGTGTGATTGCAGATGATGAGAACATGAGAACGAGTGCAAGGCTTCACGTGGAAGGTAATTTATTACCTAGAATATCCACCGGAACCGTCCTGTTCCTGTAAATTACATAAAAATGGTTCGGTATGTTGTTCTGTATCCAGGTGCTGCTCTCGAGCTCATCAAACACATGGAGAACATTGAGGTACCAGAATCCTATGCTGGCGAGTTTGAGGTGGAGTTATCTCGTGAAGATGCTGAGGGCAGCTGGCTCTTTGGAGACAAAGTTCTCTCACCCAGCAATAAATACATCATATCGTCACGTCGAGGAAGACACACTTTGTCTGTCAAGGATGTCAGGAAAGAGGACCAGGGAAAATACACCTTTGTATGCGGTGATCTGAAGACCAGTGCCTCACTAAAAATGAAATGTAAGCTTAAAATGTGAAGTGCATGTTATTGCTGCTGGCAAACAAGAGAATTTTCATCAGTGTATTTCAACAGCGTTCTGTTGTTTCACAACTTTAACCTGTTGAGAAACATTTTGGGTAATTCTCTGATTGCATGTTTTTACCTTAGTATTTTTGGGATGTCAAAAAACACTTGTCCCAACCTGGTGGTTGTTCTCTAACATTTTACTGCATATTTTACTGTTCCTGGTAGTAATGGTAAAATCTAATAAGAAATGGGTTCCTCTGCCTTCAGTGCGTCCAGTGACACTGATGCAGCCCCTGACTGATCTGATAGTCTGTGAGGGTGATATTGCTCAGCTGGAGGTCAGGTTCTCCCAAGAGAATGTTGAGGGAACCTGGATGAAGAACGGCCAGGCCATTTCTGCCTCGGAACGTATCCACATTGTCATTGACAAGATGGTTCACAAGCTGCTGGTGGAGAATATCAGCACAGAAGATGCTGCCTTGTACTCTTTTGTGGTTCCTGCCCAGGACATCTCCACCTCAGGCAAACTCAGTGTTCAAAGTAAGAGTTAGAATTGGGTTTGGATATAAACCTAAAAATATTTTGTTTAAAAAATTGTGACTTTTGACTGTCATCTTATTGCTCTTTCTTACAGCTATTGACATTGTAGTGCCACTGAAGGATGTATCCTCTATTGAAGGCACAAAGGCTGTCCTGGAGGCTAAGATCTCTGCCCAGGACATCAGCTCTGTCAAATGGTACCATAATGACAAACTGTTGACACCCAGTGACCGAATCCAAATGGTGGCAAAGGGAGCAAAGCAGCGGCTGGTCTTCACCAGAACCTTTGCATCTGATCAGGGTCACTATAAACTAGTTGTTGGCAAGGTTGACACCAGCTGTAGCCTGACGGTTGAAGGTAAGAAAGATTTTTAGTGCAGTGAAAAAGTATATGTCACCTTCTGGATTTTGTTTTTCATATATCTCATATTTAAATATTTCAGATCACTAAACACATTTTAATATTATAACCCAAGTAAACGCAAAAGTTTTAGAAGTTTTTAAATGACGATTTTATCTATTAAGGCAAAAAGCTATCCAAACCTATCTGGCCTACCCTAACCAAATAACTGGTTAGGCCACTCTTGGCAGGAAGAACTGCAATGAAAGATTGAATCTTTCACATCACTGTGTATGAATTTTGTCTGCCGTCTTTGTAGAATTGTTTTAACTCTGCCACATTGGCGGGTTTTTGAACATAAATGGTCTGTTTAAAGTCACGCCAAAGCATCACAACAGGATCCCAGTCCAGATTTTAACTGGATTTGACTGACTCCTGAACCTTTATTTTGTTTTTTGACCAGTTTAAAGGTGAATTTTCTAAAGTGCTTCAGATCACCGTGTGGGTGCATAATCATTGAAATGTTTTTTGCCTTTTGGTCAACTGTCTTTTGTAGTCAACGTCTCCCTTGGATGCCATATTTGCACTTATGTTTCTTATTGTTAAATCATGAACACTGACTTTAACTGTGGCTGTAAAAGGCTGAAGTTCTTTAGAGGTTGTTTTGGGTTCTTTTGTGACCTCCTGGAAGAGTAATCAGTGCCTTCTTGGAGTCTGTCAACAGGTCTGTTGGTAATTAGCCCTGGGTGTGACTATTGAACTCGGCTTTCCAAAATATGTGGCTAATCAGTTAGTTAATGATTTAACAAGAGGGGCAATTACTTTTTCACATAAAGCCATGTAAGTTCAGGCACCTTTTTCCCTTAAAGAATTAAATTATCATTTGGTCTAAACGTTGTGTAAATTTTGCTGACTGAAAATATTAGTGTGAGAGAAATATATACAAAAAAATCGTGGAGGGGGCAAATACTTTTTCACAGCATTGTACTTTCAGCGTGATACTGTTTTTAGGTTCCAGTCTCACTTTCATATTCTAACCATTTCATTTTTACAGAGGTACACATTGTGAAACACATGGAGGACAAAGTGTGTTCAGAGTCCCAGAATGTGACGTTTAATGTTGAAGTCTCTCACCCTGGAATTGACTCAGTCTGGACATTCAGGAACCAGCAAATCAAACCTGGACCCAAATCCAAGATTGAGTCGAAGGGAAAGGCTCACTCTCTGACAGTCATTGACGCCATGAAAGATGAGGAGGGCCAGTACATGTTTCATGCTGGTGAAAAGACATCTAGTGCCAAGCTTACTGTCTCTGGTATGTCTAACTTTTAAGATATTATGGATATTGTGTGTTTTACTCAGATGAAATCATTTACACAATCACTGATTTTAAAAAAGACTCACTGGCACATTGGGGTGGTAGTTCCCATCCTGAAGAAAGGGGATCACACTCCTCAGCATCAGCCATCATCAGCCAGATTACTGGAGAAGGGAGTACATCAGCTAGTTGAACCTCAGATTCAAGAGGAACAACGTGGTTGTATTCCTCAACGTAAAGAGCTGGACAAGTTTTCTATCCTCTCAAGAATATTCAAGCATATTCTACAAGTGTTTTGTGGATTAGGAGAAGGCATTCGAGAACATGGGGTATCCATTGCTTGCTTGCTTCAGTCCCTGTACAGCCGCAGTGAGAGCTTGGTCTGCATTGCCAGCAATAAGTTGGACTCGCTCCCAGTGGGAGCTGGGTAGCGCCTTCTCACAAATTCTGTTCATAATTCTTATAGACAGCTCCCCCATGACCCACAATTGGATCAAACAAAGACAATGGAGGCATTTGGTTCTGTTTATGTCATAAGGAAGTGGCGTCAAGCTCAGACTGGAGTGGTTTGGAGCTGAATGTGAAGCACTGAATTAGCAGCTCCAAGTCAGAGGCTATGGTTTCGGCAGTCAAAGTTGTGGCTGGAGTTCCCATTCTGGGCCAGAGATGAGTTTTTGTGGAGGAATTTAAGAATCCTGGGCTTGTTCACAGTGAGAGGAGAGGAGGAAGTAGGAGATTGATGGATTAGTGCAGCGACTACAGTGATTTGGACACTGTAACCCTCCATTGTGGTGAAGAGAGAGGTGGGCGTAAAAGCAAAGATGTTGATAAACTGGTTGATCTACGTCCCTACTCTGTTCTATGGTCATACACTCTGGGTAATGGTCAAAAGAATGAGATCTTAACGACAAGGCACAGAAATTAGTTTTCTCTGAAGGATCGCTGTGCTCAGGCTTAGAGATAAGAGTTCAGCTATCTGAGAGGGATTCATTCCACATAGAATGGAGCCAGGTAAGTTGGTTCGTGCATCTGATGTTTCCTGGTTGAGGTGTTCGAGGAAGGGTAGACACGAGACATGCTGGAGGGATTATGTCTCTTGGTTGGCCTGGGAATTACTTGGTGTAACCTTGGATGAGCTGGAGGAAGTGGGTGGGAAGAAGAAGGTTTGGTCTCTTCTTTGGCTGCTGCTCCTTGACCTGCCACTTCAGATAAGGGAAATCCACATCATGACATTTATACCTACCCATACCCATCTTTGACAAAAACGTGGATTATTTTAAAGCAGCTGTTTTTTTATTATGACAGAAGATTGTGTGTGTTGGCATTTGCTGTTTCTGTGATTATGACATGTGGTCAGAAGTGAAACAGAAATGTTACTTTCTGCTGCCATTAGGTGGAGCCATTACACGGCCCCTGCAGGACGTGACAGTGGCGGAGTCTCAGACTGCTGAGCTTGAGTGTGAAGTTGCAAATGCCAATGCTGAGGGCAAGTGGCTTAAGGAGGGCCAGCCCATTGACTTCAATGAGAATGTAGTGAGTGAGGTGAACGGGGCGATCAGGCGCCTCATCATCAACATTACCAGGCCACAGGATGTCGGAGAGTATACCTACCAGGTGGCCAACTCCAAAACTACAGCTAATCTCAGGGTGGAGGGTAAGTACTAGCTTCCCACTACCACACACACATAGTGTTCACATAACCAAGATAAATAAAACAGGACGTTTACCGGGAACATACTGAGGTAAATTAAATACGACAATCAAAATAAAAGTAGTTATTGAAAGAAAATTTAAAAATGAGCATTTTGTGGGCAAAATGCAGAGTGCTGAAAACTGAAGGATTTTCTGTCTGCACTGCATATTATATACAGCTCTAAAGGTTATCTGTGAATGTCCTGTTCATTTGTCGCAAAAAATCATGACTTGGTAAATGTTTGTTTAAACTTTTATGATAGTTTCAGACAGACTCACTATCAGAATATTTGCAGTAGTTATTATATATATTTATTATAGCTATAGTAACTATAATAAGTGTTATATTTGTACAGTCGATCGATGGGACCAGTACTCGAATACTGGAAGTCGGGATTAATCCTAATCTCTGATCCTATGGGTTTTACCCAGTTTTACCCTCTCATTTAAAACAAACAAACAAACAAAAACAAAAAACAGGAGCCCTCAGTAACTTAGCAGCTTGTAAATCTAAGAATAATAGGAGCTATTTATACTAATATGGATTCATCCTCAGGTTTTTACATTTACTGTTTCACAAAAGTTTAAAAAGGTTCACAATTGAAACTTTTTGAATACAACGTATTTTATTAAAGCAAAAGCCAAAATAAATTATTACAGAATCAAATTACTTGAATTATTCTTACCTAATTAACGGATTCTGAGTTAATGCTGATTTTATTAGAATCTTTGAGAGGAGATGGTCTGAGGAGCGAATGGGCACAGACACACTCATCTCTGTGTGGATATTGTCCAATAGGAATACAGCCAAGTTCATGGAAGTTGCATTCCATTCAGAAACAATGGAAATCCCAATCCTCTTGGATTTATAATCCCAAACGGCAAAAATAAGTAGAGACAAAGTCAAAAATCAAAAATCCAATTAGGGAATCCACAGTGTCGGCATTGGTTGTTCCTCTGGTGTTACTTGCTATAATTTCACCTCAATAACAGTGGCTGTGACATCCATCCACCATTACTGACACCTCATCTGTCCTAACACATTCATTTTAACATTTTCTCTTCTTAATTCAAATAGACAGGAATATATTTCTCACTTTTTCTCTTCATAACTCTGTTTATTTGTCCCATTATACTCAATATGATTTCTTTTATTAAATCATGCACATTAAAATCAGACATTCTTTTAGATTAGTGGCTCCTCAGGCTCGCTCACCTCCCCCTCCCATCCTCCACACCCACACACACCCACACACACCCACAGCCTCTGAGGTCATCTCCACACACACACTCAGTGAGAGGCCTGCACCTAGAATCATTATTATAGATTATATTTTCTTATTTGTATGTTGGTTAAATTTATACCTGATTATATTCTCATCACTATTAGGAAGCTAAACATGATCAACCACCAGCAAAATCCCCTCATGTTAATCTGTGTTTAACACTTGCAACATACTTCATGTATCATACAATCATGTATGATGATGATGATGGGTTGGCGACACATTTCTTTTTTCAGCCACACACAGACACTAATCTGCCAAGGATGAAGCTGGATAATATCTACACATTAGAATAAGTTTCATTACTCATATTAATTAGATTTATATCTCTATTGTATGTTTGATTAAAAACAAAGATGATTTATGAGTGAAAGCACATACAGACAGACTCCATTTAGCACTCTGCATCACTTTTAACATAAGAGGCTGGATGTTAAGAACTTGTACTCTCAGATGTGATGAGAGGTAAGCCAGGCGGACTTCAGTCTCTGTCTGTCCCACCTCTCCTGACAGAACTAAAATACTTTCAAAACTAATGAATTACCTCTGTGTGTATACATTAAAGTTAGCAGAGTTTTATATTTATATGCAGGAGTGAAGATCAAGAAAACTCTGAGGAACCAGACTGTGACGGAGACCCAGGAAGCAGTGTTCACACTGGAGCTCACACACCCTGATGTGAAAGGATCCCAGTGGATTAAGAACGGGGTGGAGCTGCAAAACAGCGAAAAGTACGAGATCGTCTCCAGTGGTGTGGTCCAAACGCTGAAGGTCAAGGACTGCAACATACAGGACGAGTCTGTTTATTCCTTCAAACTTGGAAAACTTTCTGCCAATGCCAGACTCAACGTAGAGAGTAAGTGTCAGATTTTATCAGCCTCACATTCTGCACTCACATAACCAAGAATTGTGCACAATGTCGTCACGTATCATCATCGCCCTTGACTGCTTAAAAATTTGAGTGCTTTATCTGCTACTTTTTTTCCTGCAGAAATCAAAATCGTGAAGAAGATAAAAGATGCGACGTCTCTGTTGGATGGCACAGCCTCCTTTGAGATGAGCCTCTCACATGACAACATCCCTGTTAGGTGGATGTTTAAAGGTTTGGAGCTGAAGTCAAGTGAGAAGTGTAAGATTCTGTCTGAGAGGAAAGCACACAAACTGATCCTGAAGAATCTGGACAGCAGCGATGCAGGAGAGTACGTGGCTGTGGTTGGACACTTGCAGTGCAGTGCTGTACTCACCGTGGAGGGTATGTAGCACTATAAGACAAACTGCACGTGAAGTCTTGCATTTAGATCGCAAGATAGTAACCCCAAGCTGCTCTCTGACACATCCATCAGAGTATGAATGTTAGATCAAAAGCACTTAAGCACAGATTGCAGGTAGAGTGAAAAGCAGTCCATCCACCTACTGAAGAATATAAAGGATGTTTATGGTCTTTGAGATGAGAAGAATATTTGTGTAATCTTTTGTTCTTCATGTCTTGTGACCTGATTTACTACATGCAGCTCTGCAGGTCACTAAACCCATGAAAAGTGTGGAGGTACCAGAGACTCAAGTGGCCACATTCGAGTGTGAAGTCTCCCACTTCAATGTGCCGTCCACCTGGCTGAAGAACGGAGTGGAGATCGAGATGAGCGACAAGTTCAGGATTGTGGTTCAGGGAAAACTCCATCAGCTGAAGATCATGAACACCAGCAGGGACGACTCTGCAGAGTACACCTTCGTTTGTGGCAACAACCAAGTGTCTGCAACACTTACCGTCAACCGTAAGAATTCTGACCTCCCATAACGTGATATGAAAATACTGTATCAGAATAAGACTCAAAAGTAAAACTTTGAAACAGATTTCATAGTAGGGGGGTTCAAATAATTTCTAAATTATATAAACACCTAATTTAACATATTTTAAGCTTTACAGTTTCAGAATTCTCGTTATATATTTGAGCTATATTACTATTCTGTCCTCAGAGTGCTAGTTTGTCCTTAGATTGTGAACATCAGAGAAACTGGGTTGTATTTTCTTCATCTGAGGTACAGGAAATCATAAAACAAAATAAAAGTATCTGAATAACTGCATACAGTAAAGCTGAAATTCTTCAAAAGCAAACACAGTGAATGTGTCTTTTTGTATTTCCCTCAAATTTCGTCCTCCAGCGGTTCTGATCACCTCCATGCTGAAGGACCTGAATGCCCAAGAGAGAGACACTATCACCTTTGAGGTCACCATCAACTATGAAGGCATCACGTACAAATGGCTGAAGAACGGCGTGGAAATTAAGTCATCGGACAGGTGCCAGGTCCGCAGTCGGCAGCTTACGCACTCCCTCACCATCCGAAACGTTCACTTTGGAGACGGGGGAGAGTACAAGTTTGTGGCCGGCTCTGCTGCCACCACTGCTAATCTCTTTGTCGAAGGTAGCCTGGTGCTGAGCACGTTTACAGTCTGTAGAGGTGAGAAATGCTACGAAACGTCTCTGAAAATGTTGTTCTTCTCAGCTCGTGTGATTGAATTCACCAAGAAGATCAAGGACATAAAGATCACAGAGAAGAAGAAGGCGGTTTTTGAGTGTGAGGTTTCTGAGCCAAACATCCAGGTGATGTGGATGAAGGATGGTCAGGAGATGGACATGTCTGAGGAAAGGTCTGTCAGTGCTCGTTAAAGTTTGGCCACGCTTAATCTGAAAATCACTATTACCAGCTTCTCCTTCCTTTAGACAATGAAAGCTTTTAGAGGTTAATTGTGAGCTGGATATCTTCTGCCTTGTATCCAAAGGTATATTGTGACAGCAGAGAAGTATGTTCACCGCCTCGCGATCCAGACGGTTCGAATGTCTGATGCTGGGGAATATTCAGTGGTAGCTGGATCAAGCGTCTCCAAGGCCCGGCTCACTGTGGAGGGTCGCGACATTCGGATCTCGGAACCTCCTGAGCGGGAAATTACGGTGAGGTGGTTTTAAAGTCCATTTACTTATGTTTCAGAATAAAACTTGTGTCTTTCAGGTAATCACAGTTTGAGGATTAAAGATGATTCGCTGTTTTTTAAGACTGCTCATTTATTTAATTGCAATGAGTTTCATCTTATTTTAATCCTAAGTTAACTTTTGCAACCAAAGCTGCTGTTTCAGAACCACAGGAGTTACGCAGGGTCTGGTGGAGAAATTCGTGTCAGTTTGGTGCATCTATATGTTTTAGCTTGGAAAGACAGTTTGCAGACACTGAACCTGAGATTAAAATTTTTATTTCTCTTTTATTTCTTATTTAGAAATATGCCTTAAAGTAATAAGGCACAAAGATACACTAGAAACAGTGTGTAAATATTTAGATATATTCTGTTCTCTCTGTGGAAGCAGGGACCTTAAGTCAAAAGGAGAATAACGATTGGCCATAAAAATAAAAAGTAAATATTAATGTTTACATATGAACCTATCAGGTTTGTCAGTCCCCCACAACATGTTTTACTGCACTCACATTTTAAAAAAGGAACTTAAATGGTAGAATTTTGGGTGCTGGGTGATTGTATTTAATGACATTTTCAACAGAAAATAGGGCCTTAACTCTGTTATTGTAGCATCTACCTTACAATATAAAGCACCTTGAGGCGACTGTTGTTGTGATTTGGCGCTATATAAATCAAATTGAACTGAATTGAACAGAGATAGAAATGTAAATATTACACTATCCCCTCCTAGGTTCTGGAGAAACACCGTGCAACCTTTGAGTTTGAAGTGAATGAAGAAGATGTGGAGGGTCACTGGCTGAAGAATGGTGTGGAGATCCAGTTCTCGATGGAAGACAGATTTAACTACGTGACCATCAGGAAGCTGCATCGCCTCACCATCTCAGAGACCTACAGGAGTGATGCTGGGGAGTACACCTTCATCGCTGGCAAAAATAGAAGCACCATGCAGCTTCGAATAAACAGTAAGTCCAGCGTGACGTACATCACACAGACAGAATGATGTACAGTATGACTGAACACATAAAAACTGGTTGTTTCTTGTTTGTTTCTAAAAAGGCCATTTATTTCAAACTTTCTCATCAGTGGTACAATTGTGCTTTGAAGGTTACATATACTCATCATTCTGACATATATTATTTTGAAGGGTAAAATGTCTGTTCAGCATATATCTTTAATGACTTAAATAAAATTAGAATTGGGTGCATTTGAATTTTTTAGGACTTTTCTCTAATCACAGGGTTAAACGTATACGTACAAGCTCAAGTATATACAGCGCTCCCTCGCTATAACGCGGTTCACCTTTCGCGGTCTCGCTGTTTCACGGATTTTTTTTGGTGCAATTTTGTTTTGCTGTTGTTGTTTTTTTACAGCGCATTGTCAATCAATCTCGTGCCGTGTCTCCTGAACAGTACAGAACGTGTTCAGCTTGTCAAATTTACATAAATCTTCGATCCTAGCAGCGTGACTCTGAAGTGCTGTACTGCATGTTTGTAAACTTTCTCCCCAACAAACACAACAGTGTCGGCAAAACGTCGTCACCTGCGGGAGCCTTTGGTTTCATCCTATAATACTGGACTTATTTTTCTACAAGGTTTGAACTTTGAGAGTGTTTAAACAAGAGAGAAAAGTGTATTAAGTGTGTAGTGAGGGGTTTGACAGCCTTAAAACATCTATATTAATTGTAAAAAATAAAGTTGCTACTTTGCAGATTTCACCTATCGTGGGTTATTTTTAGAACGTAACTCCTGCGATAAATGAGGGAGCGCTGTACATACAGAAGTGCTGCTGAAGGTTCTAGCAGGCCTAAATGCAGACAGGGAAGGAAGCAATTTATATTACATTACAAAAGGTCCAGGAAACAAAACATGAAGCACACAAGGGAAAATTAAATCCACCCACAGAGAACAGCAGTCAGGAAAGTGGAGATGTGGGGAAAGCAAGACACAGCTGAAAAGAAATGGATGATGAGAAAACTAAAAGCAAGGCACAGAGGACAATGAATCCAAATAACACAGGAAGTGAAATATGGTAACCAAATACATAGACACACATGAAATTAACACAGGGGAAGTGACATGAGAGGATGGAGCAAGAAGCTTTGAACAAGGAGCAAACTAACACACCGGAAACAGAACAAATTATGTAGTTTTCATGCCGCCGTATATTCCAGTTAAACCTTACCTCTAAAATATTCTGCCTCGTTCAGTCCCCGAGCCTCCTCAGATCCTTCGCCACATGGAGCACCAGTCGGTGGAGGCTGGAAAACCAGCTCGCTTCTCAGTCCAGGTGAGCGGTGTTCCCCAGCCTCAGGTCTTCTGGTACAAAAACTCCCAGGCTCTCTCCGCTGGCTTCAAGTGCAAGTTCCTGCACGATGGCAACGAGCACACACTGCTGCTCATCGAGGTCTTTCCTGAAGACGCTGCCGTCTACACCTGTGAGGCCAAGAACGAGTATGGCACTGCCACAAGCACTGCAACACTCAATGTTGAAGGTGAGACATGGATGTGACACACACACAATAAACACAAAAGAAATATGCAGAAATACGTGGGACACACATAGAATTCCCACTCCCAGCTGGCTGTCGGCCAGTTGCCCCTGGGAGTCCCTCCCTCCTCCTCCTCCTGGGGCCTACACTTCAGAGTTTCACCAAGAGATGGTGCGTGCTAGAAAATGTGACATAATAGGACTAAGATTAAAATGATGTCTAGACTTATATGTGAATTCCATAAATTTAAGGTTTTCCTACTTGATATTCAGTTTTGTATAAAACAGATTGTTGGTTTCTGCTGAAATTGGCATTTTTTCCTGAGTAGACTGCATGCTCTCGCCATTAGCCCAACATCAGAGTTTTCATGGACACAACTCTCCACCAGAAATAGTTTTTTCCGACTAAATAAACTAAACAGGTGTTTTCTGACAGGTCAGATCGTATCAGAAGGTGGAAATGACTTCTGCATATTTTTAAGTTGCACTTTATTATTAATTCAACGTGATCATTAAGAGGTGATGATAGCTTCAATATGATGCAAATGATGTAGGGCAGCTGAACAACAAGCACTAAAATAAGAAAAGCAAAAAGTTTTCCTAAAGTTTTGGAAAAGATAAAGAAGAAGACTATTTGTATAAGAGTGTTCTTACCTGACAGCACGTGGAGTTTTTGCACCGCTAACCAACCAACTAACTAGAAAGTGTATGAATATGCAGTGCAAGCCTGCAGGGGAGCCTCCACACTGCTCCCCCTGGTGGATACACATGCTTTTACCACCGATTGCTCATTAAGGGCGTTACAAGGATTGGCCAAGGACCCACCATGGCCCTGTCAGGGTCCAGGCAGACATTGTAAGTGGCTGTATCTGTACTGATTCAGGTTCTTGTGTTGCAGTTTCAGAGGTGGTTTCTCCAGACTCCCCCGCTACTTTTGCTCCCCCTGTCATCATCTCACCCATTGCCAGCACTTCAGCCTGCGAGGGTGCACCAGCTTGCTTCCAGTGCAAAGTCCGTGGAGATGGTAAAAAATACAGTTTCTTATTGAGTGATGCTGTGATTTTTTTTTATACTGAAACAAAGTGACAGTATTGCTCAGTTTCTGGTAGTTACGCTGCACAGAATTTTAAGTTGAAACTTTATTCAAACCTGTGGCCACTTCCTGTGAATAAGTTTCAGTAGTAGTAGTGTGTCCTTTGGTCTTCTCTTGAAGCCAGTGGGACTTCACTGAAACTTGATTATGGCACGCGACTAATTAGCCACCTTCTGACTTATTTACTCTTGCTGTTGACCCACAGTGCAAATTTACTGCAGTATATTTACACAAGCCTTGCTTTTTCCTTTGTCAACCATCAAGATGTGAAGATAAGCTGGTTCCACAAGAAAAAGGAAATCAAACAGTCTGAATTCTTCAGGATATCTCAGTTTGATGACAGCTGTCAGCTGGAGATCTCCAGGGTTTATCCAGAGGATGAGGGCGAGTATACCTGCATGGCCACAAACAATGGAGGGACGGTATCCTGCTCTGCAACTCTTACATTAGACGGTGAGTTTATTACTAAAAAGAAAGGCTGCTTTTCTTACTCTGAGACAATTGAAGTGTCAATAACAGAAGCTCACAGCAGTGCTGGTTTCAGACCAACACACTCTCACTGAATCTGTAGATTATGATTTGGTGTTGTGTTTGTCTGGTGATAACAAATCCTGCACATTCAGTTTTCAGAACTCGTTCTTTGAGGTTAGGATTAAGTTATACATTAAAGTGAATCTCAACAGCAACCAGCAGCCAGGAACAATCTTTCATAAAAATACAAACAAGTAAATATCATTGTGTTTACTTTTTCCTTTTTCACCTGAGTTCTGTGTCAAAGTTTTTATCCACACTTTCTTTACTGAAATATGACCTCATGAGCCCCCAGTCAGTTTCAGTTTAGTGATTTGAAATACTAGTGGGGACGCGCAGCCATGATAGTGAGGGATCATTTGCGCTTGTCCAAATAGTTTTGGTTGTTTTGAGTATTTTTGTATTTAGTTTAGTTTGTAGTTTCTGTTATGCTGTGAAAGGACGGAAGATATTCCCTTATTCCCAGCTCCTGACAGATCACACAAATGGTGCTTACTGGGATGTAAATAGAACAAAGTACATTGAGCCAATGAACATGCTTTATTTCAGGGCAAAAGCAAACCTGGGACAGATCTGCCACTACCAACATCACTCGCCTAAAGATACCTTCAATTTGCCAAAAGCCAATTTCATCCAACCAATCACAAGCTGTACAGTGCCACATGGGGGGAGGCCCACTTTTATGCGTGTGTAGCTAGCATGCCAAAATCAGAAATAAGCTGGTTCCACAACCAACACTCGGTTTAGCCTCAGAAGAATGAAAACACTGCCACTCTCATCGTAGTGGATGCTTTGTACTAGCATGCAGGCCAGTACTCCTGTAAGACTGCTAATACTGCTGAACAGGTCACGTGCTCAGCCACACTCACCATAAACGAAGAAGGTAACCCGTCCTAATTAGCTCCAGACAAAACACTTGTTAAGACAAAACCTGAGAGGACGTCCTGAACTGATGTGCAACATCTCTGTCACATTAGTTACGAGTGGGTTTGATTCTCTTTGAAATTATTTTTCAATCAGAAAAATGTAACAAAAAAGCCTCAAAACAGGAACCGACCAAAGTTAGTAACCTGACTCATTTTCAGATACAGAATGTGAAGATGCTTCAAGGCAGCTACAGTAAGACTTACATTTATTTTAGTGTGTTTGAGCGCACTGCAGTATTAAAAACAGCAAAGACAAAAAACAAAGACAAAAAACTAATTAAATGAGTCAGTATGTCTGTATTGTTAAAAATAAACAGAAATTCCATTAAATAAATATGCGATACAAAACTCAAACATGTTTTTATTAAAAAGATAAAGTTGTGAATAACTGTATTTAAAGAAGAGTAAACTGTTTAATTAATATTAACAAATTCATTATATTCAAATAATCACAGGCAAGTGTTTAAACAGATGTTATTAACACATTTACATACATATTAGCCGCCGAGCTTAATTGTTTCTGATGATTAAGGGCCGTGGACTGCACTTTGGACGTTTTTTGCTCACTACTGACTTCAAGGCTTCAAATATATTTTCTCCCCCTGGTGGTAATGCAACTTCTACATGCAGTAGTGCAGGATCTGCATGTGTGTCCGTTTCATGTTTTGGAGAGGCAAAGCAGCATTATTTAGGTAGAATGTGCACACAAATGCAGGAGAGGCTACAGTCCCTGGCACCAATATACCATTACAATAACGTCCATGACCCAGGATAACAACTGTTGAATGGACCTAGGCTTCCCTCTATTAGAAGACGCTCAGGCCACAGTCACAGAGAGGACACCCAATGCTGAAGGTCCTGCACCCACAGAGATTAGAGGCCATCAGCCCTGTCAAGAATAATGCCAGTTTTCGCTTGCAAAATAGAGCAAGGTGCTGGCAACTGCTTTTTCAACACAACCTTGTGACAGAAAAACTTTTATTTTGTATTCTGAGTGGGCTGGCACATTCTTGGTCCAGCTGATGGACCTGACATCAGCCAGACAGGCTGTATAACAGTACCTGGGTGTTTACCTCCTCTTCCTCCATATAGAAAATTATCCAAACACTCTGAGACCCGCTCAGAATAAGGATATGGAAGCAATACTTTCTGTAGGGAAAGACATTGAGAGGTGTAGAAAACTGTCAGTCTTCTATGTAAATGTACATTATATGTGAAAGAAATGTGTGTCTACATCTGCCCATGTTGGGATCAGTGTGTTGATGAAAAGGGAATAAATGTCATGTCTGTTCTTCACAGTGACTCACGTGAGAGAGCAGACTGAAAGCAAGACTGAGCTGGAAGTCAAAGGTAAGGTCATAAAGATTACTTTTCATCACATATTAGAACGAGCATTACTCCATCACGGATGGAGTGGAAAAACAACAGCTGGAGCAGATTTCTCTCAACTGAATTTTGATTTGAAAGTAGTCTGTCACTGGATAACTCCAAGCTGTGGCTCACTGAAGCAGATAAATTGTTTGTGAGAGCAAAGTGATAACCGCTACATGAGTGGATGCTTTGTGTTGGATCGTACTTGTCATGCGTCCATACTTTTATCATTTCTATATTTCAGGATGAACTTTGACCTTCCACAGTTGCATGACATCTATATCTATATACATATATATATATATATATATATGTATATAGATGTATATGTTGATAGGAAACACTTTCTAAATTGTCTTTCATATTCCATCTGGTCTTACTTTGATAATATTTTGTGGTTTCCCTCAGGTGAGAATTTGTTGAACAGTTTGCATTCAAACGTTTATTTTATCTTTGGCATGAAAGTTCATCTGATTTTTTCCCAGAAAAACGCGGGTCTGTATTTAAAGACATGGGGGATTGCCGAATCTGGAACTGATACCTTCCTCCTGCAAAATATTTCTTAGCCTGGCTTGCAGATAGTGGAATGTGATTCCTGTGGTTTGCTTTCTAAATAACCCCAGTAAACCTATATTAGTTCGAATAAACGCCGTCTCACCAAATTCTGCTGCTTCATTGGTTAATTTTGGAATATAATATTTGTTTTTAGAGAGTTCTGCATCTCATACGTGTGCATCTTTCATTCCCTGTTTAAGTTTAAGGATTAGAAAGGGCGTTTATTCTTCTGTCTGCAAGTCAGGTAAGAAATATTCTAGCATAAAACAAGTTTCAAGAACTAAAACACGCAAACGGTAGCAGTCCATCTTGAAAATATGCTTCTTTAATCACAACAAAATAATATATGTTTTGAAGAAATTTCCACAGACGAAGGATCAAAACTTCCTGCAGGTTTCTAATAAAAAGAATCAAGTCTTGCGTTTATTCGAACAAATATGGTGAGTGAATTTTCTTATGGCATTGTGAGTCCTTGCATGCATTTAATATTTCCATTAATGATTCATTCAAGTCCTTTTTTCAGTTTTTACCCCTGGAAGCTGTGTTGGTCTGACAGTTGTCCATTTCTGTTTGCAGAACTGTTCTGTCCTCAAAGAAAAGAAGAAACTGTGCATTGCAGCACAGAACTCACTGCCACTTGGCAGCTTAGAGGAGCCTTCTCCGACACTGAGGATTTCATAGATCATGGCCTGGTGTCAGCCAATCGTTGCTCCAGCAGGACTTCATCCATCAACTCATGGACAGAAAACATTAAACCATCTTTCACAAAGAAACTTAAGTTTCAGTCCGTCTTAGAAGGGGAGGCAGCAGAGTTCAAATGTAAACTGATTGCATGTCCTCCTCCTACTATCCTCTGGTTTCATAATAACAGATCTATACCTAAAGAGCATAGACGCAGGATCTACACTGACAGCAGAATGCATGTTCACACTACCAGTCTAGTTATTCATGGTGTCAAAGAAAAGGACTCGGGCAGTTATAAGGTAATGGCAATAAACATAGAGGGTTCTGCAGAATCCACAGCATCACTTCTGGTGTCACTGAGGGAAGAGCAGTCTGCTAACTATCTTGGCTTTATTAGACGCACTGCTAAAGCCCACGAGAGCATCGATACCATGGCAGAGCAGAGGAAAGAGAGGAAGTTTAGGGTTGACCTCAGATATGTCGGGTCTCCTTTTGACAAAATGTCCAAGGTCCATCAGGGTAGATCTCGATCTAAGAGTGCTCTTGTGCGTACTGTATACTTCATGCCTGGTTCCTATTCAGAAGACAAGGAACCAGAAAAGGAGTCTAAGCGGTTAGAAACTGCCTCTGAGCGTGCCCTGTCCCCTACCCCGATGTTTGACAGATCTGAGCGCTTCAACGACAGATTCAGTGACATCTACTGTGACCGACGCACTGGCACCAGGTTCAGTGATAAGTTCAGTGACAGGTGCAGTGACAGATACAGTGAGAGGTTCAGTGACACTGAGAGTCTCCACAATGAGATAAGAACAAAACTTACTACACTCCAAAAAGCTGTCAAACAGAAAAAGAGGCTTTCTATTTCCACCATGTCTTCCTCTGAGTTTGAGTTAGAATCTGTTGCCAGCGAGCCAAGCTATGCAGATTATGTTGAGAGACTCAGGGTTAAGCCTGCTTCTCTGCCTGATGTTCAGCATTTCAATCGACCCTTTGATTTGGGTGAGACGTATAGGGAGTTTCAAGGTAAAACCTCTAGCAGGGATCCCGCTGAGCCTTTTGTTAGACATTCATTCGAGCCTCAGTCGAGAACCAGGGCCATCCAATTAATGAGAGGTGAGCTGGTCAGTACAAGTGTGTCAGAAACAGAAAAGACATCAGACGACAAACATTCAGAGAAACTAGAGGATAAAAAAGTTATGGGTTTTGTTGAAATACAAGCAGATGTGGTTGATGACCATAAGGTGCAGGTTACAAATGTTGGGATGACAGCATGTAATCTTGGAGGAGCGCTCGGTGAGAAAGCGGTTTACCCAGAAACTACAATGTACACTGAAAGTGGGGAACTTGTTAAAAGTCTGCCTTCTCAAGAAGCAACATTACTCATACAGTCAACCATGCCAAAGTCAGTCACATCTACCAGAGAGAAGTTTCTTAGAGAAGACACAGCAGCAACAGAAATAGCTGATCCATGTAAAGAAGCATTTGCTGGGGAGGATTTGAGGGCTCGTTACGAGAAGAGCCTGGAAGCTGAACGAATAGCTTGTGAGGAGAAACTCCTTGCCCTGAGGATCAGGAAATGGCAGCAAGGGAGCAGGATGTCAGAAGAGGAGACATATGATCCTGAAACTAATCTGCCCATTGTCCCTGAGGCAAAGTCCACAGAGCCCACAGGGCACATTTACAACCAGCAGGAGAAAAGAGCAACTGTGGAAACTGAGGCCATACACTCCTCTTTTCATGAATCACTCAAAAAAGAGGCATGGGAAGATAATCCTGAAGGAATGGCTCAATCAACACCCACATCTACAATAAAGATGAGAAGCAGAGAAGTGGAAAGGTCTGCCCCTGTGGGTACAAAAGCTTCCACAGTGACAATTGGGCTAGAAGAAGACACAGCACCACAGACGCTGATGCAAAAGTCCCAAAAGTCACCAAGAACAAAACCAAGGCCAGAGGACAGATTTAGAATTTCAGAGAGATTTATTAGTGAAAAAGTAACACCAGACAGCAAAGGGGAAAAACAGGTTGAGCCATGTGATCAGTTTGCAGGCAAGTTTTTTAGAGCTCCGTATGAGAAGAAGCTAGAAACTGGAGGAACTGAATGCGAAGAGAAACGCCTTCCCTTAGGGATCAGGCAGGAAGGCATGAGAATATCAGAAGAGGAGACATTTGACTCAGAAACCGATCTGCCTATTCCAGCAGGCACACAGTACAAGGAGAGTGAGAAGCACATTCACACCCCACAAGAAGTAATGGAGAAAAAGATAGCTCCTGTGCCAATGCCTATGGCACCTAAAGTCAAAGGTGTAGCAGAGCAGCTTGAAACATCTGCCCAGTTGGTCAAAGGACAAATGAAAACAAAACTAGAAGAACTGGAACATGAGAAACAAAAATTGCAGAGATTTAAAGCTAAAGCAGCAGAAGCTGAATTTGAGTCTAGATCTGAAACAAAAGCTAGAGCAGAGAAGATGCTGTTTGAGAAGACGAGAGCAGAAAAGGAGCTCCAGCTGTCGAGGGAAAACATCTCAGACCTGAAGAGTGAGAGTGAGAAGTTTATTAGTGAAGAGGAGGCTTTGACTCAGCGAATAAGAAAGTGGCAACAGGATGTTTTAATGGAACAAGAGCAGACTGCAGAACTACAAGGTTATTCACCTTTCCAGGCCGGGAAGACCACTGAGGCAGGAACAAATCTCGCAGAGGCGTCTGCTTTAGAATTGGCAAACACAGTCAAAGAGAAATGTGTTTCTAGTGAGTCTGGTCCTGCTGGTTTCCAAGATCAGGAGGGTGAAACTCTGCAGTGGCCTCTGGCTGGTGAACTGCCAACAGAGGGCCGTGTGACAAGGCTGCAGAGGGACAGTGAGTACTTTGTAAGTGAGGAAGAGGCACTGGCTCAGCGCATATTAAAATGGCAACAGGATGCAGTTGAACAAGAGGATACAGCTGAGCTTGAGTCTGAGTGGCCCCAACTGCCCCTGACTTATTGTGAGCCCCATCATAGTGGCATGTCTCATGAAGCCCACCCCAGTGAACCCCCACCTCCACATTTATTTTCAACAGAAAAACCGTCAGGTTTTCAGCCCATTGCAAAGTGTGACCTGTCACCTCCTTTTGAGGCTTCTATGGCCAGGCACCCCGCTGCAGATGCTAGTTTCCTACACCATGTGGGTGCACCTGATGCCCCTGTAAGATATCAAAAGGACTCTCAGGCTTCATCAGTTCAGAAATACTCTCCAACCCAGCTCACTGGGCATCCTTATAAGGAATATGAACTTACCTCTGCCTCTTATGAAAGCCATCGTGAGCCTTCCCCAGTCAGGAGAAGCTCCCCATCCCTTAGTCGACAGGATGATTCAGAAAGAGAGGGAGTGATGAGGTTGAGAAGGGACAAGCATGCTATGCATGTTGATAAATCCAACAGGCAACACTTCCAGTCAGAGGTAAGAGAAGAGAGAGACATGGAAAAGGAGATGGGAACTGCAAGAGAAAACACTGAATGGAAACAACAGAGGGATGAAAGAAGTGGAGATTTGAGAAATCTGAGATCTACACAGGGTAAGGAGATGACTACCGAAATAGATGCTATAAAGAAGGAAGAGAGAAGAGTTGAAAATATGGAGTTAAACATAAAGGATCTTGGAAGTCTTGGAGGCTCACATCCCGTATTTGTTAAAGAAATATCTTCACTTAAAGTAAAAGTTGGCGAGATGTCTGAGTTTATCTGCCAGTTCCAAGGTGATCCTCCACCTACTGTGAAGTGGCTCAAAGATGGCCATCCAGTGGACCACAATCCTGACTATGATATCATACAGAAATCTAACAACTCAAAGCTCACCATATTCTATCCAACAACAGATCACGAGGGCACATATGACTGTATCATAACCAATCAACATGGCAAATCCATCTGCAGTGCTACTCTTGAAATCTCTAACAAAAAGGTGCCAAAAGTGTCAGGAGTCACACCGGATGTGGTAAAAACACAAGCACCAATGAAGGAGGAAAATCAGGAGAGTCTGATTGAGGAGCAGTTTAAGACCTACACTGATTCAGGAAAGGTAACGTTAAAGGTGCCTCGGATGGACATCATTAAACGCCGCAGCTCAGACGAATCTTTTAGCACCTCACCCGTAGAAATTCGAATTACAGCTGCCACCCCCATCCCTGAGATGGCTGAGGAAATTACTGTGGACAAACCTCAGGTTTTTACAGAGGAAATGTCATCTGGACCGAGTAGTGAAGCAGCATCCCAGACTGTCAGACACAAATTTACTTTCTCATTTGATGTGGTTGGTGAAGCTCCCTGTGTGGTCACTGAATTAGAGAATATAACCTGTTCTGAGGGCGAAACAGCTGTCTTGAAGTGTGTTATAACTGGTGAACCTGCTCCAGACGTCACATGGTATCATGACCATATTTGCCTTGAAGCCACTGTTGGAAAATATAGTACTGAGATACATGATAAAATGTACATGCTGTATATCAGCAATTTTACATACCCTGATGCTGGACTGTACAAATGTGTTGCTAGAAATAAGCTGGGAGAGGTAACCAGTATCTCTGAAGTCTCTTATCAAGTTGAAAAACCTAAGAAGTTTTCAGGTGTTGAGTTCACCCCATCTCAGACAGAGAGGAAGTCTCCTTATGGCTTAACTGAGGATTTCAAGAAACCTGACATCTTCCAAAAAGCTCAGGATAGTGTTGTGCTGCCAAAAGTTAAACCTCCGAGTTCACAAGCTCCAACAGACATGCCTGTCAAAACTACTATATCCAGACCCAGTCTCTCTAGAGAGCCTCAGGTTATATCCGGCTGTGGTCTGCAAGGTTCTGCTGCTGTAATTAAAGTTTCTCAGATTAAACAGGCTTTCGAATCAACATCACCAAATGGATTAACGGAAAACCTTTCTCTGGAAGAGGAAAGAAAGAAAACACTGTTCCCAGAGGAGTTTATACCATCTGTTACCATGTCTCTTAACCAGCAGGAAGAGGTAATGCCACATAAACCTGTTACTATGCATACAGAGAGCTGTGATCAGCTTGCTTCACCTACAACCAGAAGTGAAAGTTCTTACAAAGCCTCTCATGCTCCAGTAGAATCCAACAAGCCCATCTCTTTTGAAACCTCCCAGGTCACTGATGTCAGTAAGGAAGTTATTTCAGGAGTAAGTTGTGGTGCAGTTAAAGAGTTTATTGAGGAAATGCGGGAGTCTTCAGAGGTGGTGAGACCGGGGTCACAGGAACTTGGCCTACTCCCTCAACACACTGAGGCGGGTGAAGTGGAGAGATTTAGATGGGAAACATTTGACAAAACTGGCAGCCACATTGCTTTCGAGTCTGAGAAAGTACCTGCAGGAAGCTGCCTTCCCACACTTTCTTCTCAACCTGAAGGAACTGTTAAGCCCAAACAAATTTCTAAATCTCTAAAACCAGCAAGCCAAAGTGCAGTTCCAAGGGTTTGCTCTGTAGAAAGTGAGGCTAAAATCTCATGTATGGCAAATTATTCTGACCATACTAGTGTTGGGAGGGTTTTAGAAGAAGTAGAAAAACATGTGAAGCGTGATGTGAAAGGATTAGAAGAGGAATTTGATTTAATGTTAGAGCATGTGCGTAAGGAGGGTGAACTTTCTGGTGATAAGCTTATTTCCATACAGGAGCCCACTAAGGACAAAGCTCATAATGAGGAGCTTATTTCGTTCCCAGAAGTATCTATGGACAGCGGTGTTTTTGGTAGTATGCTAGAATCCCAGGATGACAAGAGAGAAGTATCAGAGAACACAGTGGTTGATGATCTAATTAAACCTCCTACACAAATTAAGGGTGAAGATGAGAAAATTGAGGTTCGCTTGAAGTCAGAACCTGAAACATTTAATGTCAAGCCTAAAGTACTCACAACAGCAAACCCACTTGGTCGGTCTACAGCTGCTGCTGACCATGGAAAGGAAGGAGATAGTATGGAAAGAGACTCAGCAGATCAAGCTAGGGGAGCAGCAGCAGCTGGCTCCATAGAGGAAGAGGAGGTCACTTTTGGTGCAGTGTACAACTATTACAGTCCTCCTCCAGACTGGGGGAGGCCGCTGTCCCCTGAGTCTGAGATGTCCATAGAGATTGGCAGCACTGTGAGTGAAGACATAGTTGAGGTAGCTGAGAGGTTCTACACCCCAGGCTCCTCTACTGAAGTCTCACAACCAATTGCACAGTCCTTTCACGCTCCGAAGTCTCCCGTGTTCTTTCATACTCCAAGTTCTGATGAATCTGGTGGGTTTAAGACCCCTCAGGAATATCCATTCTCCCCTGTAGAATACAAAAGACCATCAACAGAAGACTCAAGCGAGAGGTTCTTCTCACCTGTTCAATTCCTAACCTCTCCTACTGATGAGGGCATCGAAAAAACTCTATCTGGAATGAATGTGGAAGAAAATCAATTCCTCAGCCAGGCCAGAGGGTCTTTGGGGTTGTCAACCCTGCAGGAGAAAGTGCAGGGGATCCCTCCGGCCTTCCTAAAACCTCTCATGAAGAAAAACGTGTTTGAGAATGACACATTAACATTTTATGCTGAGGTGTTTGGCCTACCTTCCCCCGAGGTGAAGTGGTTCCGCAACAAAACCCAGCTGGTAGCGGATGACAGAGTTACTATAGAGCGGGATGGTGACAGCATCTCACTAACAATTCAAAATGTCACTAAAGCTGATCAGGGGGAGTATATTTGCGAAGCTGTGAATTATGTTGGCGAAGCCAGAAGTGTTGCTGTAGTGATCGTTGTATCACAGGAAGTAAGGTTTACGCCCGTCCCACCTGCTGTCTCCCATCAGCACGTCATGAAGTTTGATGTGGAGGAAGATGACTCTTCTCGTTCACCATCTCCTCAAGAGATTCTGCTTGAAGTAGAGCTGGATGAAAATGAAGTCAAAGAATTTGAGAAACAGGTGAAGATCATCACCATACCTGAATACACAGCTGACAATAAGAGTATGATCATATCTCTGAATGTGTTACCAAGTATTTATGAGGAGGGTGCTGTGGACTTTGTCACCCAGGAGCATGATGACTTGAAAATAGCATTTGAAGTCACTGAGATGCCCCCACGGTTCATCAATCCAATCTGTGACATGGAAACCCCAGAAGGCACCACTGTAATGTTTGAGTGCTCACTTATGGGAATTCCATCTCCCATCGTATCCTGGTTCAAAGGTGATAGAAAAATTCCTCAAAATAACAAAAAATACTTGCACTCTTCTGATAGCGACAATCATTTCCTAAAGATTTGCAAAGTCACTACACAGGATAGCGGCGTGTATACCTGCAGGGCAATTAACATTGTCGGAGAGACTCTATGTAGGGCTTCCCTAGTGGTGTTAAGTGCCAAGGATTTCTCGGGAAAGACCAGGGGCAGGGAGCTGACCGCTGTGTCCCTCGGCAGTGCCAAAGTCCAGCCCCAGAGGTTTGACTTGATGGTTGGCAACACATCATTTGATGGTGAACAGGTGTCAGAAATTGAGCTGGAGTTTGATTTTGAACAAGAAGCTGATGAGTCACAGCGGGCAGTCAGGTTGGTGGCCAACACTGACAATAAAACAAGTGAAGAGGGAGAGAAATATGTCAGCATTGACTTTGATGTATTTGCTGACACAGCAAAAGATGAAAAGATAGAATTTAAAGGTAAGTCCAGTGATATGTGTAGCTTCCAGTTTCAGGTGACTGAGACACCCCCGAAATGTATCATACCATTGACTGATGTAACAGCAGCAGTAGGGACACCTGTCATTCTCCAGTGTCTGGTTAATGGTAAGCCAAACCCCACTGCTGAATGGTACAAAGACGGAGACCGTATCACAGATAGCAGGTATATAATCCAGGTGAAAACTGCAGGCCACTTCAATCTGCTCATTACTAATGTGACCCAGAGTGATGCTGGTGAATACAAGTGCATAATCCAAAACACAGCTGGCTGCATTGAAACTGCAGCACTCCTGAAGGTGTTTTAGAGGTAAAGGTGCTGGGACAGGTCATATATTCATATTTTGTGTTGTATGTAAATTGTGCTTTCAGAGTAGAATTAGATTATGACTTGGGGAGGAAAAAGATGAATGAATGAAAAACAGAGTGTGAAGGAAAAGCTTATATTCAAAGAGACCGTCTGTGCAATTTATCTATCTATTTTGACACACACACACACACACACACACACACACACACACACACACATATATATATATATATATAGTACATGAGGTTTAAGTTTTCAGTAATCAGTAAGATTTCTTTACAATATCTGATTATATGCTACAGGCACATTAAACCCATGAAGTACAGGCTCTACAACTTAAAGCCAAGTGCTGCCTGTTAGCAGTCTTCTAGAAGTTTGCAGATAAGACTGGATAGAGGTTGAATGAAGGAGAAACATTATTTTTATAGAGAGCTTTTATAGAGAGCATAAAAATGTCGTCTTTCTCTGAAAAGAGAATGTTTTCATACTAACTAGTTTCTTAAACTCTTCTTACTGGTTTAGGATTGTGGCTAACAATAATATGGTTACCTGTCGTACATATGGGACGTGTCTAAGAACAAAGCTAGCGCTCAAATAACTGAGTATGTATGTAGTAAATTTTTCTTTTAGTGTGTCAGTGACAGTAATGTGATACTTTACACTTTTGTTCAAAAACATGGCTTTATGTGTTTTTCTATTGTCCGACAACTCTTTGAAAGCAACATTACTACCATAATGTATTTACAATTCAGTGACAAAGTGTTGTATCCAAAATCTAAAAATGTTAGCAGCCTGTTTTTTTTGTTATTTTGGTGTTAAGAGAAATTTGCACTAATGGAGATGATAGCAACAACACTATTATTTGTATTAGGCAAATTCTTTGTATCAGGCAAATATCACAAATACAAAAACCTGTGTAATATCATTGACATTAATATTTCCATGTTTGCTCAAAGGCAGCACCTATGAATAACTAACAAATAAAACATAATATATAAACGGTGAGTTCGTCCCAGCCCTAACAACGCTAAAACAACACATTTTAAGCAGTGATCTTATCACAAATCAATTTGGAAATTTGAAGCTCTTTAGTTTGGATGAGACAGAAGTTTTTCTAGCAGATTTTTTCTTTTTTTGGATTTTGTGTGATTCTAAGTTCTTGCTGTTTCTAAATGAAATTTATGGCTTTTTGAAGCATTTTTAAATGTCACAGAAGAGCAACTTGATAACTTATTTTAAAAATAGATAATACTGTGAAAAATCTTTTAAAAACAAAATATAAGTTTGGCATCTTGTAAATATGTGTAATTTTAGGGGTGTATGAATGTTTACCCAGTAAAATACAAGATTCTGATATTAAGGTTGAAATCTTTCATTTATATGTACAGCTGTCATCTTGGTTTGTCTCAGTTTATATAATAAAATTTCTGATGCAGTCTGAGCTTGCTTTTTTAAACCAGCTTTCAAATGGATGATTTATCACTATGAACATTAAAAGAGAAAATTGAGTCATCAAAAGCTATGTTTTGTAGAAAAGTTTGCTGAAAATTCCTGATTCTCGGAGTCATACCAAACAGTCTTTATTCTGTGCAACATTCCAGAATAAAAGACAAAAATATTCAAGAAAATATAAATGCATGAAATACAGTTGCCTTATATGTCATGAATAAGAATGTAACAGCTATAATGATATACAGACCAATTGTCAATAAAAATCAAAAAAAGTATTTCAAAAACTTACTGAATTCAATGCACTGAGTTAATATTTTAATTCCCAAATTCAAGCTGCACACTGGACTTACGTGAGAAATCAGACATTAATCAAGCATTACTGGGGCTGAACTGGTAATCTGGAATATTGGGTATTTTCCCAATGGGCCATGCACTTTTGAGCCAATTGGTCAATTAAAGGGCCGCTACTAACAAGCCGTACAAGTACTGACAGCAGCCCATTCATTAATTTTCATTACCGATACTGCATTGCCCAATCAAATCTCTTAACGCAACCAGGCCCTCCCCAGCCTTCACTGTGTGCACACCATGCAGAGCAGAATTTAGTGTGGAATAAGTGGTTAAAAAACAAAAGCTAAAAGAGAAAAAGAATATCAATAATCAAAGAAAATAAAATATATACGTAATATGTGTATAAGAAATTTTAGACATAAAACAAATTTCAGAATTATAAAAAATTGATACTAGTTCTGCTAATTAAGGGCAGCTGTGACATAATTCTTGCACTAGGTGGTGGTCTGATAAATTAACACTGTAAATGGGTCGAAAGTTAAAAACAAACCAGAATGGTCAGAGCGTTTGTGTTTCATGTAATTGTTAATAGTTAATGTGCTTATTGTAGTTTTGTCACATGTCCTAGGATTGTCCTCATAATTACTTCAGCAGCTAAAGCAAAATTTGAATATTTTTAAACTGAGGCATTTATTGTTAAAAGATTTTTCATTATTGTAATTTAAATATAAAGATATGTTTGCTTTCACTTTTACAAAGCAAAATACGGATTGAACTCAACAACTGACTGCAAAAGTCCTCTCTGCTGAGATTTGTTTTACATGAGGACAGTCCTAATATCTGATTTTGTGAATGAAGTGTTAAAACCATAGCTGCTGTCTTTGGATATTATTATCCAATGTCCTGCTCAATATTTCCTGACAGAGGAAACCACCATCACCACTGTGGAAGAACAAGAGGAAACCTACTACACTGGTGTCCAGTTACCACAAAAAACTAAAACACTTGAACTCAAGCCAGATTCCAAACTTTACTCTTCCACTTTAGAGAAAAAAAAAGAAAAGCCTGTTTTCCTTACTCAGCTCTCTGGAGCAGCTGTAAACACGGGGGAAACCGCCAGGTTTACAGTTAGAGTATCTGGCTTTCCAAAGCCAACTGTGCAATGGTCTCACAATGGTAAGGTTGTAAAGAGCTCTTCTGTATACAAGCTGATAGAGGAGAAGGATGAGTACACACTGGTTATCACCCAAGTCACATCTGAATATGAGGGCAAGTACTCGTGCACTGCCACGAATAGATTTGGCCAGACGACATGCACCACATACCTGGAGGTGAAAAAGCCTGAAGCCAGCCAGGCAGAGAAATGGGTTGAGAAGATGTTTAAGCTCACAGGTCAGCCTGCTAGTTTCACACTTCAGATACAACCCGTGAGGTGCTCAGAAGGAACAGAGGCTTCTTTTAATTACAAAGTCAGTGGTGATCCGGTCCCTGATATAAAGTGGTTCAAGGGGCCTTTCCAGATCCAGCCCAGTAGAAACTGTACCATTAGAACCAATTCAGATGGATCTGGTTTCATCATTATTAAGAATGTCAAACAACAGGACAGTGGCTTATACACATGTAAAGCCTCCAACCAATTTGGTGAGACCGCTTGTAGTGCAGAGCTTGTTGTATTCAAAGAATCAGTCTCTGCTTCTCACAAACAGGAGACAGCCGTTCAGAAGAAAGGTTACAAGGTTTTAGTGACAGAACAAGCAACAGAGTCACGCTTGTACCAGGTCAGCCTCCCAGGCCAGGATAAAGCTAAGTCAGATCAGATGGTTTACACCATCGGCACAGAAGATCGGCAGATCATTCCCAGCGAGCAAGTGAGCTCCCTTAGAGAAGTAGATATCTCCACTGCCACTGTGTACCGTGAGAGGGTTACCCACCAGGCAGCAATACTTCAGGCACATGAGACAGAGGAACGGGTGTCTGTGGTTCCTACTCACCCAGACCAAGTGTCAGCTGTTCCTGCGAAACAGCTTCACATGGCCGCATTCACATCGTCTGTTGAAGAGAGTCAGGACCTCACAGAGCAGCACTGTGATGACATTCAAAGGCCAGATCTCATTGAGCTTCAGGCAGTCAGTGAAAAAAAGTCAAAACACATGTTAGCTGTTGTTGAGGAGCTCACACCACTTTCAGCTGTTAGCACAGAGCCACTGGGTGACAGGACGTCTGCTACTGTTAAAATCACTTCAGAACCTAAACATCTAGTCAGTGGTCATCAAGTGAAAACACAACTGTCAATCCTGAAAGAGGAGTCTCAAGAGATCCCCAAACCACAGGAAGAGATGGGTTATAAGGTTAAGGAAGGTATTAAGATTTTATATTCGGCCCAGTCCACAGAAAAGCAGGTGCTTGCAGAGGGTCACACAACTGAGTTAGCAACAGCAGAATCTGCTGTTAAGTCTGCAATTAGAAAAGAACATAAGCCACCTGTCACAGCTTTAGTGAACGAGTCTAAGCAAACTCTTTGCAAGGAGTCAGAATTCTCTATTCAGAGGCCTGCTGAGGAAGCAGCCCGTACCTGTAAAGATACGATGATGAAAGCAGCTCTAACTGCTGAAGAGACACAAATGCTGCAGGGTGAGTCCACACAGTTGCTTCCTAGCCTAGACAGTGCCATGTCCATTAAGTCCCAGATAGAAGGAAAGCAGTTGTTACACCTGCAGGTTATAACAGAACAGGACCTCCTTCCATCTGAGAAAAGACTAACATATGAAAAACCAACACCAGAGCACGCAGGGACCAGAAAGAGTCCCACTTTGCTACATACTGTTAGTCAGGATGAGCAGAGAACAGTAGTTTGTGAGGCCACATCAGAGTTTGACTCCAAAGCAGACACTATAACCATAGAGCACCAGACAGAGGCCCCTACCCTGCTGCATCTCCAGTCAACCCAGCCTGTGGAGGTCCTACCCAAAGAGGGCATTCTCACAGTTGAGAAGCCTGACCAGCTGGTGGCAATGCAGAAACAAGAAAAAGCAAGAAGCCACGCAGCTCTTTCAGAAGAGAAACGAGAGCTCACAGCTGATTTTTACTCAGAACTGGATTTGTCCTTGTCTGGAGTTCAGTCTCAGTCTCGAACTGAGCCCAAGCCACAAAGTATCCTCCAACTGTGCTACCAGCCTGTGCAGCTGTCAAAAGAGACACCAGTTAGCACAGAGTGCAAGCATCAGCGAGCTCTGCTACAGAAGGAGGATCGCTGGAACGTGATGCATGTCACTTCTGTGACAGATGAACAGGCTTTGGAGGAGGGTCACACAGATCATTTAACAGCTATAGACAGATTCACATGTCAGACAACCATAGAGCCAAAAGTACCCACTGAGCCCATCCAGATTGAGGAGAAAGAGATCTCCACTGAGAGTAGTGTCTTTCTAAAGGCAGCAGAACAGGACTTTGCTGTTCAGATCCAAGAGGGTCAGTCAGTCAGGCAGTCAGTAATGATGGACGAGAAGCGAGTGCTGACAGGTGAATTCTCTCAAGAGATCACCAAGTCTGAGACCACCAAAGTTGCTGTTAATGCACAGCAAAACTTGTCCCTTTTGGCACCAGAATCTAAAGATATTACAGCTCTGCCTAAAGAGATGACATTTGTGATCCAGATCCCTAAATCATCCACTTCAAATATACAGTGTCAGCTCAGAGATGCTCTTCAGTCTGCTGTAGCCAGTGAACAGCCAGTGTTACTAGCTGAAGTTGTAGGATACCTACACGCTGTAGAAGTACAGGAAGTCAAGGTTCAAAGAGAGCCCAAGTGGGCTATGTTCACATATCTGATCACAACAACAGGTGTCCCTGTGGAGATCACTCTAGCTTTTGAGGGTGAATACCCTCAGACAGCTGACCTCAGGACTGAGGTTCAGGCAGCATTTCACTCCATGGTATATCAGGAGGCCCATGTTCTTACTTCAGAACAGCAAGGCACTATGCAACTAGACAAACCTCAGAGGGCACAAGTCACCTCAGCTCGCTCTAGCGAAACAGTGTCATCCATGGTAAAGACTGTGAGCGTGACAGAGAGCACAGCGGATTTTACTGCTGTTAAATCTCATTCTGCATCACTTCAAACTGAGTCTAAAATGGCAGTTGAGCATGCTACATTGGAGGAACAGGTTGTAGTGCAGGAATCCATGGACACAAAGGTAAAATGGTCATCCCATATCAAAATTCAAACTGAAGGTCACATAGCTTCTGAGCAGTCAGAGCAAGTTTCAAGACAGGAGGTGAGGTCAACAATCATTACAAGTCAAGAAAAAGATGTAGAAGTGTCTATCATTACCACTTCTACTACCACTGAGCAGGCAGTGGATGTCAGCATTTCCAAAGAGGGCATCGAAGTATCCAGGCCAGAAGTGAGAGAATACCCTGTAATTGTTAATTCTCTCAATGACATGCTGATAGAAGAAGATAGTAGAGTAACCTTCAGCACTACCATTAAGTACGTCACAAAGGTAAACTGGTTTTTCAATGGACAATTGGTGCAATCTGGCAAAGAGTTCAAGTGTTCCAAAGACCATGACACATACACAATGGTTATCAACAAAGTTGTCAAGGAGAGGCATCAAGGAGAATATGTTTGTGAGGCTGAGAATGAAGCCGGCAGGACAACAACATCTTCAAGGCTCACTGTGGTCTCAAGAGGTTTGATAACAGGAAAAATCTATGTATCATTCACTCATTCATCCAATCCATTTTCTTTGACAGCAACTAATCATTCAGTGGATCATTCCAAACCTTTGTCTTCACATGAATATATGCATTTGTCACTTTGGTTCCTCTATTCATTTCATAGCTTGGCATGAGCAGTCTAAGCAGGGCACTGGATGGTACTAACTCACTCTCTTCTTTTTTCCACATCATCTTGGTCAGTATTTCCTTAAAGGCCAGAACCATCGCAGTCGTAATGTAATTTTATTTCTGAAGTGCATAAGCTTCTTGCTGTAATGTTTGTCATGATCTGGCCATTAGGATGTTCACATTGGCATGCAAGTGGCACCAGACTGCTTTGTTTTAAACGTGTTTTCCCATGATCTGTCGCCATTCTCCACGTCCACAATGTCTCTCTGCATGTTTTAAGGGCTTCAGATTGCCTCATCTTTCACAAACCAAGAAAATCACGTACACTGATATCATCTTCTTTTAGGCTGCTTTTGGTAAAACCATGGGGCTAATGTTCTGGCATTTTTTTGGTTTTGTTTTTCTCCACAGTCACCTTGGCTTGCCATCCACCATTATTGTACATTCCACCATTCCTTTTCCTAATCTTTTGTTTGTTTGTTTTTACCTAAAGAGTAGCAGTAAATTTCATTACTAAAATGTGCTTTTTTTGTCTGTGTCTGCAACAGTGCCCCCTGTCTTTAGGCAGAAAATCACACCTCTGGAGATAAATGTCGGCAGTCACACAAAGTTTGAATGTGAGATTGAAGAAGCTCCGGACGTGACGTTCAAATGGTACAAATCTGGCACTGAAATCAGACAGAGTGAAAAGTATCGGATCGTCAGCCGCCACACTAGTTCCTCTTTAGAGCTCCTGAACCCTGTCAAAGCTGATAGTGGAGAATACACCTGCAAAGCTTCAAATCAGCACGGCACAGACAGCTGCACTGCCTCGCTCATTGTCACCGGTAAGATCCCAAAAGGACCTCATTTAAATTATCGCTATGCATATATGTGTTTGAGAGAGAGAGAATTATATACAAACACTGTGTTGTACTGTGAATTATCAAGGTCAAGCGTGGAAGGTATGCTTAGTTTATAGCGCTAAGCTGCTGTTTTATTTGGCAGTATATTACTATTAAGAAGCAAAATGTTGCCATGTCATATTGATCACTGAGTTGCACAGGTTTATTTTTAATGGTGGTTTTTTAAACCTGTTGAACTTTTTGTGTGCTCTGCCTGCTCTCCATAGAGATGTACCCACCAGTATTTGTATCAAAACCAGACCCAATGACTTTATATGTGGGAAAACAAGCTGTGTTCCAGTGCTCACTTACTGGATCCTCGCCTATGGAAGTTGTCTGGCACAAGGACAACATAACAATTTCCTCTGAAGGGAACTATGTCATGAAATGTGAAAAGAACAAGTATTCCCTTCACATTAAAAGTCTTGAACTGACTGATCAGGGAGTGTACCTGTGCAAGGCTTCCAACAGTGTTGGTGTAGCTACTTTTGCAGTAGTACTCAAGGTTATTGACAAGCCCCGGTTTGTTACGGTCATTGAGCCAGTATCTGCAGCTGTTAATGACCCACTGAGGCTGGAGTGCCACGTGAATGAGGACACTGGTGTGGCTGTCACCTGGACCAGGGATGGCAAAAAAGTCCACCAGAGTATGGAGTGTAAACTGTCCTTTGAGGACAAGGTCACTGTTCTGGAGATCCCCAAGTCCAAACTAAAGGACTCTGGGAAATATGTGTGCACAGCTGCAAACGAGGCTGGCAGCTCCTCCTGTGAGGCTGTGGTAACAGTTCAAGGTAAGATCGTAACGGTGATCTTTCCATTTGCTGTGATGAAAACCTATGCATTTACCTGAAGTGAGGTCAATGTTGACAAGAGTTTTTAGCTAGCTCCAAGCTGATACTAATACTGTGCTGCTGTCTTATGCCTTTTTTTGCATTCTTTTTTGCTTTCTTATGTCTTGGTTGACTTTTTTCTATATTTCACCAATGTATAAAAAGTCTTAGTGTTTTTGAACAAAACACTCTTTCAGAGCCCCCCGCCTTTGTGAAGAAAATGGAATCTAAGCTCACATGGAAACAGGGTATAGCTGCACGCTTACAGTGCACAATCAAAGGATCGCCTGAACTTCACATCCACTGGTTCTGGAATGAAAGAGAGCTGAGTAATGGAGACAAATATAAAATATCTTTCAAGAGTGGAGTTGCTACTGTGGAGATCATGAACCTTCTGGTCACAGACAGTGGCAGATACACCTGTGAGGTGTCAAATAATGCTGGGAGTGAAAGCTGCAGTACTCTTTTAGCTGTTAAAGGTTTGTCCAAGGATTTACTTTACATTTACTTCAGTTCAGACAAAAAACAAACTTTGGCATTAACTGCATTTACTTTACCTATGATGCACAGAGCCACCGTGCATTAGAAAAGACCTGCAGACAGTAGAGGCAGTGAAGGGAGCAGCTGCTCACCTGGAGTGCGAGGTCACAGGAACAGCTCCTTTTGAAATCACTTGGTTAAAAAATAAGAAACCCATCACCAGTGATCAGAAATATAAATTGATTTCCCAAGATTCAATAGCAAGGCTGGAGATTCAAACATTTGACACTACAGATATTGGAGATTATCAGTGTGTCATATCAAATGATGTGGGAAAAGTCACCACTAAGGCTATGGCTAAACTTAAAGGTTAGTAAACTCAAGCCCATCACAGCAGTTGCGGAATCAGATTTAATTCTGTCCATTTTTAACTTGTAATGTGTTTCTGTAGATCCACCAACTTTCTCAAAAAGGGTTGAGAGTGTTACAGCAGTCTTGGGAAATACAGTAAAACTACAAGGAATGATTAAGGGTTCAACTCCCATCACTGTGAAATGGATGAAAGACTCCAAGATGCTAAGAGATGATGATCCAAATATCAAGATGGTTTTTGAGAACGGTGTTGCTAGTTTGTCGATAACAACAGTTGCCATCAGCCATGGTGGCAAGTATTCATGCCAAGCGGAGAACGAGGCTGGGCAACAAAAGTGTGAAGCGATCTTGACTGTGCAAGGTCAGATAGCATCTCTGATGCAGCGATGCCTTTACATATTGTAATATAGGTTTTTATGTCTAAACTCTTTGTCTTAAAAACTGTCTTATCCCAGAACCTGCCAGGATTGTAGAACCTGCAGAGTCCATTAGTGTGACGGCAGGGGACTCAGCCGCATTGGAGTGCACAGTCTCTGGAAGCCCAGATCTCAAAGTGAAGTGGTTTAAAGATGGGAAGGAGCTCATTAGTGGCCGTAAATATAAGATGACTCTGAAGGATAATATTGCCACCCTGAAAATTCTTACTGCAGAAAAAGGAGATACTTCAGAGTATAAAATGGAAGTGGCAAATAAAGTCGGGAAAGACCAGTGCACATGCTCAGTCACTGTCTTAGGTTGGCTGCTGGTTTCAGCTACTTCTGAAATTTCTTAAAATCTTTGTTTTAGCTGTGTGTGTTTATATCTACACGGAAAACACATTGTATTCATACATTTTGGGAAATGCATTATGCTATAGTCCTAAAATGTTCTGTGTACAATGTTATTTGCTTTTGGATTTTGCTCAGTGGTTCCTGTCAGTGTGAAACTGCAAATAAATGATTTTTCTTCTTTAACGTCCAGATCGGATAATGCCTCCAGCTTTCACCAAGTCGCTGAAAAGAGTTGACGGTAACATTGATAATCCTGTCTCCATGGATTGCAAGGTGTCTGGGTCACAGCCCATGACCGTGACTTGGTTCAAAGACGACCAGGAGATTGTTTCTGGAGACAAATTCCAGCCTGAATTCAAAGACAGCTCTGCTATACTGAGAATCATGCGGCTAGAAAAGGCTGACTCTGGTGTTTACAAATGCAGAGCCACCAACTCAGCTGGCTTTAAAGAAACCAGTGGCACGCTCTATGTGAAAGGTCATGAAGGCTTGGCTTATCTTATGCATTTGTTTTTTTACGTGTAATCTCTGAATTATTTCATACTAACGTAAAATGTACATTTGTGTTATTGGCCTCCAGAACCCCCAGCGTTCACAGTGAAACCACACGACCAGGATGTTATTCCAGGAACTACAGTTTCCTTAAGAACAGCATTCACTGGAACAGCTCCTTTAACTGTGAAGTGGTTCAGGGAAGAAAAAGAGATAATTACAGGGGGCACTTATTTCATTAAAAAAGATGCCTCTTCAAGCTCTTTGGAGCTACACTCTGTAAAGCCCACTGATACCTCGAAATACACGTGCGAAGTATCCAACGATGCTGGGAAGGTAGACTGCACAGTAGTCCTCTTTGTGAAAGGTGCAGTCTTTAGTATCATGTGCAACTTCATAAACCTGACTTCAGATTATGCCACTGATATGATATTAACCATAAATCTCTTCTGTCTCATACTGAATATTAACCTCTTCTATCAGAACCTCCCATGTTTGTGAGGAAACCCGAGGCAACCAAACTCATCACCAGTGGTGACTCTGCCAGGCTGGAATGCAAAGTAACTGGCAGCCCAGTCATCAGTTTCAAATGGTTCAAGGATGAAATGGAGATCAGTGCCAGTACTAAATACACAATGAGCTTGATCGACTTGATGGCAACTCTAGAAATAGCTAATTGTACAGTAGAGGACACTGGAGATTATGTGTGTGTGGCATCAAGTGAGGCTGGAAGTGACCGTTGCAACTGCACAGTTATAGTCAAAGGTTGGTTTAGTGTTAGTTTTAAAGATTTTACTTCTTCTTTTCTTAGGTGATGTAACTATTTATATTACATGTCTGTTGTTTTGTTGTAGAACCGCCATTGTTTCTGCGTAGCTTGGAGCACAAGGACGTGGTGAAAGGTTCTGAGCTGATGCTAGAGTGCCAAGTCTCTGGTTCTGCTCCTTTTACTGTGTCATTTTATAAAAACTCCAAATTGATTCGGAACGACAAAAGACACAGGATTACTGTGAAAGATGACCTGCTAGCAGTACAGGTTCTGGCAGTAGAAACAGGAGATGTTGGTTTGTACCAGTGTAGTGTTGAGAATGAAGTGGGAAGGGCCTCCTGTGATTGTCACGTAACGCTAAAAGGTTAGTTTAGGTGCTTTTGTTGTTAGCTGCCGTAAGCTCTTCTCCTTACATTTCAAAAGGCTGCATTTTAATCTGTATCATATTTTGAAATCTTAGCAAGCACAGTTCTCTTTTAGTTCAGAAGGAATTTACTTGAGATTGCTCAGCTTTTTACATTTTTCTTTGCAGAACCACCATCATTTGTTCGAAAGCTGGAGAACCTCAGCTCATTGGCTGGCAGCGAGGTTTCTCTCATTTGCAGTCTGAAAGTTTCTGAGCCCATAACTGTGGCCTGGCTAAAAGACAACCATGAGCTCAAAGAGGCTGAAAACATTCAGATTACATATGAGAACAAGACTGCGCTACTGCAGATCACCAACTTACAGAGCAGTCACTGTGGTAAATACTCTTGCCAGGTGCAGAATCAGGCTGGCAGCCAGACATGCTCTGCTGTGTTGACAGTCAAAGGTTGGTTAAGATATTAAACTCAACTTTGTTTGCAAACTTATTAAAATCTTTGTATGCCTTCACAGGTTGATAAACTTGACTGTTTTCTTGCAGTCCTGTGAAATGGGAAGTACACCCTCTTTCAATTCTAAGAGTCCACATATTTGGACATAATAAAAATGTAACTGGCCCTTAGTAGGTCTTAAAATTATGTAACTACAACTTTAAATGAATAATTACACGTACCGTAATACACCATAACATTACTTACTAAACAAAAACTGGCAAAAAAACATGGCAGCTTACTGCAACATATTGCAACTTTTGCAAGCATGTCCATGTCACACTTTGAATAATATTAATTATTATTATAATGATTATAATGTAATTATTGGTCATCAGTCACAGTTTTTTAAAACACCATAAGACACAAAGTGCTCAGGATTACAATTAGATTAAAAAAAAATACATGTAAAGCATATAAAATATTCAAGGTAAGGATGTAGGCTTTTACCTTTTAATCTAAACATATAACAGTATTCCTTATTTTAAATGATCTTAAATTAAAAATTACTTATATCATCATCTGTGATGTTGCATGTAGACCTTTTGCACAAAGTAGGAACATTTCCATGCACATATTAGTAAATAAGGGTCAGTATTCCCAAGTACACCAGCAAAACTACAACATCATGGCCGAAAAAGAAAATAAAGGTGTTGCAAAGGCTTAGTCAAAGTCCAGAAATCAGAAGATAAGAATTTCACTTATCAATCTTCTTCACTTTTCAATTTGATTCTCTTCGATTCTTGCTTCGCTCCCATTGGCTCTCGTCACTAAATAGCATATCAGAGACATCACATTATTACATAATATCACATAATATCACATAATATCACTTAATTACTCACCGGAGAAAGTCATTCGTTAAACAACTCTTTCCATTGCTTTCTTGTTGCCTCGTAAAATGACCTGAAATGTCTCATTAATGCCAGTTAACAATATAAAAAATGGGCTAAAGTTCCACACACCAACACACATTTCTGTCCTAATGAGGGCAAACATACGCTCTTTCCTTTAGATATGAACACACAACGCTGACAATAAAAGCAAAAAAGAAACTTGGCCCACAGAGACTTCAAAGTGATTGTCACACAGATTCTACTGTAGAAGCAGAAACAGGAAGCCTGACTGCTCATCCATTTGTTACCTGTCGAAGTTCTGGGCTGGAGTCAGCATTCACTCAGTTTTAACATCACTCTGGGTTCTTGGCTAGCTTAGCTGACGATGCAGTTGATGCAGTTTCCACTTTACCATCCTGCCCTTTAGTGCAATAAAAGTAAAAGTAATGTCCATATCCACGCTGTAGATGGCGCTGCTATTTTCCTCCTCTGCCACACAAACTGAAATCAGCTGACTGTAGCGCAAGTGGAAACGATGGGCAAGCACAATAACAATTTCAAGGACATGAACTACTGGGCTCTTGATTCCCATCCCTAGACATGAATCTGATATAAATAGTTTGGTGGGACATTAAGAAAGTTATGCATAAACAAATGCTGGCAAACATCAGTAAACTGAGTTAAGCGAGAATGTCCTGATATGTGAAACCTTAGAATGAAGGTGTACTTTTTTCACACGGCTTTCTAAAATCTGAATATATTAGCAGGAAGTTTCACTCAGGTGACCAAGACAATGAGATTTGACTGAAACATTGATGACTTTCAAACTCATTCATGCTTGAAATTACATGAATGTGACCTTGTAAGCTGACAAGAACCAAATACAACTGTAGAATCTTTAGTGTTCTGTAGGCTTAGGTTGATGGTCTGTAGTTGATGTGTTGTAGTACAGGAAGCTTTAAGATCTTTGCTGACTGTTTTTTTTTTTTTTGGGGGGGACACCCCAGAACCAGCAAAAATCACAGAAGAGGTAAAGTCTATTAGTGTGACTCAGGGGGATCCGGCTACTCTGGAAGCCAGGTTCTCAGGCACAAAACCCCTGAAGGTCAGATGGCTAAAGGCTGGCAAGGAGCTGACCTCAGGCCAGAGATATAAAGTACAGAGCAAAGATACCAGTTCTGTGTTGAAGATTATTAAAACTCAGAAAAGTGATGATGGTGAATATATCTTTGAGGTTTCAAACGATGTTGGACAAAGTTCGTGTGATGCCACACTCACCATCCTCGGTCTGTTCTTAATGTCTATCACCGTAGTTTTGTTTGATTTAATCTTGCTTTGAACATTGTTTCTCACTCGCCTTTTTCTTTTGTCCATGTTAGATCAAATAATTCCTCCGTCTTTTACAAGAAAACTGAAACAGACAGAGGGTGTCAAAGGATCGTTTGTGCATCTGGAGTGTCTTGTGTCTGGTTCTCTTCCAATAACCATACAGTGGTACAAAGATGAGAAAGAGATCCAAACCGATGACAAACGCAAATGCACATTCTTTGAAAATGTTCCGTTTCTAGAAATCTCCAATCTTGACACTAAAGACAGTGGCAATTATACCTGCATTGCTACAAATAAAGCCGGAACGGTCCAGTGCTCTGGAGTCTTATTTGTGAAAGGTCTGAACATATTTTTGTACCATTGAGCAGATGGATGTGTACAAAGAAATATAGTTAGAAGCATTTTTACCCAGAATTGCTTTGTCTCTGTCTTTCAGAATCCCCATGCATTCTTGAAAAACCTGAATCCATAAATGTTTTGCCTGGCTCAAAAGTCCAATTTAGTGTACTGTTCTCTGGCACACCACCACTCACCACCAAATGGTTTAAAAGCAATAAAGAGATGCTGTCCAGTGCTGACTGGTCAGTGATCAAAGATAACACCTCGAGCACACTGGAACTCTTCTTTGCAAAAACCACAGACTCTGGAGACTATGTCTGCCAAATACAGAACAATGTTGGCTCCGCTTCATGCCAAGCAACACTCTTTGTCAAAGGTTACTAATCTTTATGTGAAACTGAGTTGCCAAGTATGCCTCCAGCCATCTGTTGGAGCCATTTTTCTCACATTATATTTGACTTTTTCCCTTTGATTCACATGAAATCTCCACTTTCGACTGATAATTCGTACCTAAATTTTCCAAAATACCCCCCTTGCAAGTTCCCAAAACTTGCTATGAGTTTGCTTAAAATGTTATCAACACTTGGATGGAAACATACACTTTGTGAATGTGTCCCCCATGTTGTTCATCTGATGGTTTATCAGTCACTCTCTTTTATTCCTTAGTGCCTCCAAAGTTTACACAGATCCCAGCCCGTGTGTCTGTAGTTTGTCCTGGTCAGAGTAAGGTTTTTGAGTGCCAGGTGACCGGCACACCTGAGATTGACATCTACTGGTTCAAAGAAGGCTCTGAAATCAGCCCCACTGATCACTATAAGATGGCCTTTGTCAACTCTGTGGCAACACTGGAAGTCTGTGGGGCTGAGGTTAAACATAGTGGGCTTTACTACTGCGAAGCTCGTAATGAAGCTGGCAGTGAGAGCTGCAGCATGGAGCTGAAGGTCAAAGGTGTGTTGAATCAAAGTACATGATGTTCATTGTGCTAGAATTACAAGAGCATTGAATTCAAAGCAGTGGTTTCCCTCAAACAAAGAGCTAGACTGATCTGATTTAAGTTAAACATAAAACAGGGCTATCCAATATTTTTACCTATATGAACTGAACCTCTGGACCAGCAAGAAATACTTGCTGGAGTAGAATAGGTACATGACCGTTTGCTCTCCCTCATTTCAGAACCGCCATCATTTATTAGAGAACTGGCTCGAGCTGATGTTGTGAAGGGCTCCACTGCCATTTTAGAGTGTCAAGTTGCTGGGACGGGTCCCTTTGAGATAACATGGCACAAAGATGGAAAGGAGCTCAAACCCAGTGCTAAACATGCCTTCTCTCAGTTAAATGACACTGTGTGTCTTGAAGTGCACAAATGTGATGCTGTAGATATTGGTGAATATCAATGCACTGTTGCTAACGAGGTGGAAAGCTGTACTTGTAAGACTACACTAAGCCTCAAAGGTTGGTCTAAGCAGAAGAATAATTCTGCATATTTTCATTTGAGGTGAGGTCTTTAAACTTACTTTAATGTTTCATTCTTTTCTAATAGAACCACCAACATTCATCAAGACAATTGAGAACACTGCTACTGTTCTGGGTAAAATGGCAGAGTTTCAGTGCATTGTGAAAGGCTCTCCCATCATCTCTGTACAGTGGAAAAAAGATGAGAATTGGATACTGGAGGATCCAAAGATTCAGAGAACATTTGAAAGCAATGTGGCTACACTCCGGATCCCTGCCTGTGAGGCGATACACAGTGGCAAATACACCTGCCAGGTGGTAAATGAGGCTGGGCAGGATAAGTGTTTTGCCACCCTCACAGTGCAAGGTAACTAGTTGCAGCTATAAAATCTTTTTACACTCTGGCTCAGAAACATTCTGAATTGTTGACTTTGCTTGGGATTTTAGTGCCTCCGCAGATCACAGAGAAACCTGAGGTGGTAAAGGTTACAGTTGGAGATCCAGTCAGTCTGGACTGTAAGGTTACAGGCTCCCCTGAACTCAGGGTGAAATGGATGAAAGATGGCAGGGAGCTCAAGTCCATCAGGCAGCACAAGCTGATCTTTGAGAACAATATCAGCAGCTTAAAGATTCAGGCTGCGCAGAAAGAGGATGAAGGAGAGTATGTCTTTGAGGTGGTAAACTACATCAGTAGCTGCACCTGCAAAGTCAAGCTAATTGTATTAGGTTAGTTTCAAAAACACACTGCTGCTGCTATACATAATAATATGTTCGCAAAGTCTAACTTGTGTCTTGGTGTTCTCTTGGCAACAGAGCAAGTAATTGCACCAAGCTTCATCAAACCCCTGGTAGACATGCACGAGATATTGGGGTCCTTTGTTCAGATATGTTGCAAAATATCTGGTTCTCTCCCCATCTCTGTGGAATGGAAGAAAGATGGAACCAAAATCTCTAGTGGTCTAAAGCACAAGCTCATTCAGCAGGACAACTCTGTGTCCATTGAAATTGAACAGCTAGAGAGATCTGACGCAGGGTTATACTCTTGCAAACTGACTAACGCAGCAGGAAGCTGTGAATGCAGTGGGTCCATCGTGGTCAAAGGTTAGACACTGCTTTTTTAAACATGATTGGTCATATGATCCTAAACCAAAGGTGAGTACATCTTTAACCTTGTTCATCTTGTGTTCAGAACCTCCAAGCTTTGTGACAGTGCCCGAGTCGCAGACAGCTCTACCCAAAGCCACTGCACGCTTCAAAGGCACTTTTAAGGGAACTCCTCCCTTCACAGTCAAATGGTTTAAGGATGACACAGAGCTTATGACTGGGCCTACTTGTTTAATAGGGCTTGATGGGCTGTCCTGTTTCTTAGAGCTCTATTCAGTGGGCGTCACACAGAGTGGAGTCTACTCTTGCCAAGTCAGCAATGATGCTGGCTCCGTACACTGTAGTGCAAACCTGACAGTAAAAGGTTGGATTTACATCTTTTAAATCAATTCTTGCAGAGATGTATTTATCTCATTTCTTCATCGCTGGCAAAACCCAATCCTTCTCTTACATTTTGTGTAGCTTTGCAGCATTTTGTTTATTATGTACAGCTTTTCCACTGCTGCATTTTCTATGAAGCAATATATTTAGCATTTGTATGGCATTCACACAGCCATTTTGCTTTTCCTTCTAACCCATCATTGTTGGCTTATCTCATCTGCTCACCTCCTGCCCATCTTAACCATGTTAAATGGTGAGTGTTTCCTCATGCCTCCAGCTGATAACATATCTGTGTTTTGGCTTTCCAGAACCACCTGAATTTCTGCTGAAACTCCCTGCCAATAAGTTTTTGAAGCAGGGTGAGTCACTCCGCCTGGAGTGCAAAGTCAGTGGCACAGTCCCTCTGAAAATTACCTGGTACAAAAACGACACCAAAGTCACAGACGGTGGCAACTACAGGATGTCGTTTGTTGACTCAGTAGCAGTGCTAGAACTGGTCTCCACTAGTTTTGAGGATGATGGAGTTTACACCTGTGAGGCTCAGAATGATGCTGGCAGTGTGAGCTGCAGCACTACACTTACCATTAAAGGTTAGCATCCCATGGACTTCTGAAATATATTTTATTATTCTGATCTCAGTGGCTGTTCAGTGTATTGGTGGGTTATATAGCTGTGTTCCACTGCTTAAAGCTGGTATCCATAACTGATTGCACTACTTTATTTAACAATCCAGTATGGCCGAGGGTCATCTGAGGCTTTTCCCTTTCTTGTACTGCTGAAAAATGTTAATCTGCAAGTCAAAACAGATCATTTCACTTGAGCCAATACATTTTACATAACGCTTCACGCTTACCGAGATGGAACCGTTTAAGTTAACTGTAATGCTCTTTGTTAAAATCTAAGCCATTCTACCTATAGCTCCAGCAACATATGTTTGAACTTCTACAACTCTAAAGGAATTCACCATCCTGTCTGTAGTTCAACAAATAGGTTTTATTCCACAAACGTGCTGGCTTGTCTGTTGTAGTTTCTGATACATTTCTATGATTCCATGATCTTAGCTGCAGTGCAAGATAACATAACATCTCTACACATCTCAATAGTCTTACAATTGTGTCCATTTGTACTTAGAGCAACCGTTTTGGTATAAAAACATATTGAAGGTACATTTCTAAAATCCGACCCCAGTTCCAACAAAGATGAGACACTGTGTCAATAAAAACAGAATGCAGTAGTTCATACAAGCCCTTATTTTATTCACGATAGAACAAAAATGACACAGTCTCAGATGTATTTCCAGCAGATTGCACAGCAGCATACCAAATATGTGTTTACAACTCTAACAGCTCATCTGCATCATAGTTCAAATTCACTTTCCCCAAAATTCCACACCAGTTTAGAAAAATTCCAAGTTCCGTAACAAATTTCAACAATTCCAAAATTTTCACTGAACTTAAACCACGCTTAAATTACGGATTTGCTGTCACTACAACTTCCAACTTAATTTTCCACATTTCTTAGAGATCTGCTATTCTAATTGCAGTTCCAACAAATTCTAAGACCCCAGCAAAATTCCACATTCCAATTTTGTGTGTTTGGCTAGGAACATGACCCAAACTCAGGACTTTCCTGGTAGCGACTGTGAATTTATTTACAGTGTTAAAATAAACAGTGAGAAGCAAAAAGTGTTCAAAACAGTGCGATTTCCAAAATTCCCGTGGTTACCTGACAAATGAAGACGTAACGATTTAGTAAACGTTTTCACCAGACGATGGCCTGAGACAGCTTTCAGTTTCCGCGAGCCGGGCTTGTGCTAACTTTGCCACTCAGCGATCGAGTGTTGATCGAAGCCCAGCCACACTGTTAAATAGCAGACGGTTGATGAGGATCACTGGCAGCAGATGGATCCTGATTGCTGTTCTTAGCCCGGGAACGCCACAAGCCTGGTGTTCCCCGAGAACCGGCACACTGGCCACACACACAAACGCACACAGAGGGAAACAGGGGACTAAAAACAAACCACACAAATGACATAACATTAAAAGCAGTTCGACCAGCGAGGACTGACGGACCATGACAAATTGTTCCATAAAATTTCCACATTAAATACACAATCTTTTCTAAGACCTAATGTTCTTACAAAAATTCCACCCGTTAATCTATAGTAACGTTTTCAACACTGCCAGCTTTGAGCTTCATTCAACAGTTATGGGTTTCAGTTTTAAGATCTAGATATTTATTGTTTTCCTCGTGTATTCCTCTTTAACGGTTCCATCATCTTTCTATAGACCCCCCATCTTTTGTCAAAATACCCCAGCCTGTTGAAGGGCTGAAGGGTAAGGACGTAAGTTTGTACTGCGAGATGAGTGGTACAGCTCCATTCCAGATCACCTGGTTTAAAGACAGGAAACCTCTCATGGAGAGCAGGAAGTTTAAGCTGGTGAGCGAGGGCAGCTCAGCCACACTGCATGTCATTGGAATAGAGCCCTCAGACGCCGGCGAATACGAGTGCAAAGTGTCAAACAGTGTAGGAAGCGATACCTGCCAGACATCAATTAAACTCAGAGGTCAGTAGAAATCGCGATAGCATTAAATTAAAATAATATAAAATAAAATTAGATCTTCAAATGACTTTGTCACCTTGCTGACTTTGCCTTTTGCACTGTTTTTCTCCTCTCTTCAGAGCCACCATCATTTGTGAAGAGACTGTCAAACATGACAGTGATACTGGGAGGGGAGGTGACCCTTGTGGCCACTGTTAAAGGCTCTGAACCCATTACTGTGTCCTGGGTTCAAGACAAGGATCACATTCTCAGGGACAGTGACAACAGGAAAATCACCTATGAAAACAACCAGGTGGCAGTTAAAATCTTTAACGCTGATGCAACTACGGCAGGCAAATATACCTGCCAACTCAGAAACGATGCTGGGAGTGTGGAGTGTTTCGCTAACTTGACTGTTCTAGGTTTGTAATCATATAATTCTCTCTCTTTCTGTTTTGTTTTTCTACCTGCAGCCTGAATGTGTGACTTTAAGTATTTTCTGCTCCCTCTCTGTTGACTCCAGAGCCTGCTAAAATAGTGGACAAGCCCGATGCTCTGAGTGTGACGGCAGGTGATATGGCTGCCCTGGAGGTCAAAGTGTGTGGAACCCCAGAGCTCATACCCAAGTGGTTCAAAGATGGTGCTGAGCTGGCTTCTGGGAGAAAATACAAAATCTCATTTTCCCGGATGATTTCCAGCCTGAATGTGCTGTCTGCTGAGAAAGTTGACTCTGGAGAATACACATTTGAGATTATGAATGAAGTTGGGAAGGACCTGAGTAAAATCAATCTCACTGTTTTAGGTAGGTAACGTCTTCGTACCTTGAGCTGGAAGATGCTGATCAGTGTGTTCACCCATTACCCCACTGACATGTGGGAAGAGGATTCATTGAAAGGACTTTTACCCTAGTATCGTATTTTTCGGACTATAAGGCGCACTGTCGATTTTGGAGAAAATTAAAGGATTTTAAGTGCGCCTTATAGTCCAAAAAATACGGTACTTTTCTTGACAAATGGATACTCTTTAACAGCATTGTTTGTTTCCCTCTGAAACAGATAAGACGATTCCTCCAACATTCTCACGGAAACTGAAAGACTGTACCACTGTTGTTGGAAAACCTTTAGAAATGGAGTGCAAAGTGTCAGGCTCATCTCCTTTTACCATCTCATGGTACCACAATGACGAGGAGATAAAGAGTGGGCCAAATTATGAGATTTCATTCAGTGACAACAACTGTACACTAAGGGTGCTCACACTGAAGCTGGCTGACTCTGGAGCGTATAAATGTAAGGCTGTCAACAAGGCGGGAACCACAGAAACTACAGCCTTCCTGGTTGTTCGAGGTCAGTATCCCAATCCCAGCATCCCAGTCAAAGAAGTGTTTCAGCACCCGTTTCTCTGAGCTGCCTCCAACTAATTCAGTGAAAAGGGACAACGTGGCGATCGTGGCTCAAGAGTTGGCAGTTTGTCTTGTAATCGGAAGGTTGCCAGTTCGAGCCCCGGCTCCGACAGTCTCGGTCGTTGTGTCCTTGGGCAAGACACTTCACCCGTTGCCTACTGGTGGTGGTCAAAGGGCCAGTGTCCGGGAGCCTCGCCTCTGTCAGTGCGCCCCAGGGCAGCTGTGGCTACAATGTAGCTTGCCATCACCAGTGTGTGAATGTGTGGATGACTGAATGTAGTGTAAAGCGCTTTGGGATCCACAGGGACTAAGTAAAGCGCTATACAAATACAGGCCATTTACAATGAAAAACAGTTCTGTGACAAATAAATCCTACAGTCCATGCACAAAACCATCTGTGTCTGTTCTCAGCAGAGCATGCACACAGAGCTCTGCAACATCACAAACAATGTTCCTACTAAGCTGCGCGCGTGCGCAATTGCGCACTGCTGGCACGGTCTCTGCGCACAGAAAATCTGCGTTGCGCACCAAAAAAATCGAACCTGAATTGAAATTAAAATTAATACTTTAACAATTCTGTTTGGCAGTGTTACCGTGCGTTCACACCGAACGCGATAGAGGCGGCCAGAGCGTCAGGTGCACATGTAAAGTCAATGGAAAGAGCGTGATGACACGCGATTGCACGTCCGGCGAACATGCGGAAGCAGATTTGCGTCGCCAAAACGCCTGAAACGCGGATCAGCGTGTGTCTACCCTGCCCGTGAGCAAGGTAGACACACGAAGAAAACTACGCGTGTCAGATTCTGTGTTGCATTTTGTGCACACGCGCGTATCGCGCCAACCGCTCGAGTTGGAAAATCTGAACTCCGGCGTCAAATCGCGCCGCGACAACCAATCAGGAGCCTGGTGACGTGGCTGTAACTAGGTCAAAGGGGCAGATCCAGCCAAAGCCCTTCATTCGTCATTCAGTATGGAGGAAAAGCTCATCAGTGCCGTGGCTAATCATCCAGAGCTATATGATGCTAGCTGCTACTTCTACCGAGACAGGAATAAAAAGGACCTAGCTTGGAGGCACATAAGTGAGGAGATTGGGCAACCTGGTAAGTTCATTCATTCTTCTTTTTAATTTTCAGACTGACCCGATGAAGCCGCGCAAAAGCTAGCAAGCCCGCCTACTGTCCCGTTATTTTCCCACTGATGTACAAATACCTTTCCGCTAACAAGATAATGTGTTTATTCAGAGGACATCTGCAGCACAACACATCTGGCACAACTTCCTCCCACATTCCTCCCACATTTCCGGTTCACGCGCGTTAAAAGATGCAATTTTGCGGCGCGATGGATTTTTCTTGGACACGCGTTGAGGTGCGAATGTGCACGTGTCAAATTAGGGGCGTTTGGGGCGTTTTCGCTCGCGCCTATCACGTTCGGTGTGAACGCACGGTTAGTCAGTAAGTGACTGGCTGCTCCCGTATAGGATTAGAACGATGCTCAGTGTTGGGAAGGTTACTTTTAAAATGTATTCCACTACAGATTACAGAATACATGCCCCAAAATGTATTTTGTAACGTATTCCGTTACGTTACTCAATGAGAGTATTCTGAATACTTTGGATTACTTAATATATTATCATGCTTTTTACAACTACATGAATGTACTATTGCTGTGTGATTTATTACTATTACGGCTCCTAACCATAGTAAAGGGACCTCTGGCTAATACGTCGGGTTTGTGTCGGGCTTGTAGCCGAAAAATAGCTTTACTTTGTTGTCTGAGTCAAGTTTACTAGCGAGAGACAGAGAGAGGCGTTGAAAGGCTGCTCCAACGGAACTTACTGTTTCGGAGGAAAACACGAACACGGTGTACAGTCGAGTCTTAATAGCTTACTTACAACTGGGCTCGTCAGGCACTCTTTTTGGCTGCAGTGATTATTATTATATTTACATGCTTCCAGCTCCCATTTCTGCTCGATGACAACTCGTACTTTTCCACTCTCCTTTTTCTCCCTCCTCGCGCTCACAGACACATAACGGGTATGGCAGTCCATTCTCCCTGCAGCACGGACTACACTGGCCATGAAGCTACATTCTTTAGGGCTATGCCTGTAGCATTCTGCCTATTAGCTTAGCACAACAACAACAACAACAACAAAAAGGTGCTCTCTCACCCAGGAAACACACAGTCGCAGAGAGAGCGCGTCGCCCTGTAACCATGGCAACCGTAACGCTGCCGCCTGGAACAACAGAACAACAGAACAAACAAAACCCAAACAGTCCTGACCTGGGACAATATGAAACAGGAAAATACCGCCGTGTAATCCATTTATTTCAACAAAGTAACTGTATTCTAAATACCACCTTTTTAAACGGTAACTGTAACGGAATACAGTTACTCATATTTTGTATTTTAAATACGTAACGGCGGTACATGTATTCCGTTACTCCCCAACACTGACGATGCCACCTTATCCCATAGTCCAGCCAATGATGCGATTCACATTCGTATATACACAGCTAATCAACGTAGTTGACAGGCTATGACAGCGTCCTTATGTGCCGACACCGGTGTTTTAGCTAGCAAAGCGACGTGGCTGATGTGGAGTGAAGTCATTACGTGTACAACCATTGGAGATGTGAGCAGGACAGACGGAACCATTAACGGAAAAAGTGTGGACTTTATACCAGTTTTTAAATTGTGTTGATAGGCCACGTAAAACCAGAGTTATGATAAAAAATATATGCAATGTTTGGTTTTCTTCCTGAATACTATCGTTGTTTATATTTACTGCGGGAAGAAATGGTAAAAACGGCGTTTTATAAGGAAAACGCTCGAAAGCACTCTCCGCCTGTGAGCAAAAACACCCCACCCCTTTAGTTGTTTAGGAAGGGGGAAGTTTTAGGAGTGACGGCGGTGTTTTGAGATGTGAGAGATTTGCGACGTTTAGCGCAAATCTTGTGTAGTTAGTGTGTAGTGTAGTCAATAGTTTTGTGTGTGTGTCAGAGCAATGAGGCGACTACTGAATGTTACAGGTGTTACAGGAGTGATACATCTCCTGTTGTCAGGCCTGCAGGTACCAGGCTTGTGATGTTCTCCTTTATCTCACAGTGGACAGAAATTATTTTTTGGAGTGGCACAAATAATTTGTGTGGCATCAAATTTGATGCAGAACACCTGATTGTTCTGTAAATAGTTTGAAATGTTTATTTAAAAAAACGCCTTGGCTACATTTTTAGGTAAACAGCTGCAAAAAACTTTGTTGTTTGCAAAACTCAGTTACTTTTTTGAAGAAGTAACTATATAATTAATTGCCCAACATTGGTCATTATTTACTGTATTTTGCAGACAGAGAGTTACAGGAGTCTCTCCCAGACCACAGACTCATACTCATAATACAAGTCAGAGCTTTATTTAAAAAAAAAGAAAAGAAAAAAAAAAGACAGTTGTGTTTTCAAAATTGGAGTTCAAGTTATTTTTACTTCCAATAGTGTTAACATACTACACAGGTCATGAACAAGATTTTCTTTAAAATTTTCATTGTAAGTGGGCTAAAGCAATTAATTAAAAGTAGTCTAACATAAATCTAAATGCTGTAATTTGATTATTTTAATAAACCATGTAACTTGGATGGATTCGATGCTGGCGTGACCACAGTGCACACGTCTGCTGTTGCTCACAGTGGTCCAAGGGACCGCTCAGGGAGTTTGTGTGTTCGCTCAGACACATGAAAAATTAGAGGGAACATTGATCACAAATCAAATCTAAAGTGACAATGTTCTTTGATTACTGTCTTTGTACTTACATCCTGACAGACTAATCATAAAAAATGTGTTAAAATAGTGGACTGATATCTAACAGGGATTTAAAATTTGTAAAAATCAATATTTATGCAGAATGCATCTGATATATTCTTGGATTTTGACTGTATTGTTGAGGAAATGTTAGAAAACTGTTTCAGGCTTAACAGGTGGTGTTTTATATCAAAATTCACAATAACGGAATTCAATAAAATTTTATTTATTCATAAAGCACCAAATTATAACAACATTTGCCTCAAGGCGCTTTACATTGTAAGGTAAAGACCCTAAAATATAGTGTTCAGTACTTGCAGACCCCACTCCCAGTGGCTCTGAAGGGTCAAATGCACTGCAGCCTAAGAAAACACCAGCAAATAGACAATTGCAGCAAAAGCACACAAAACAAACGGAAATATAATTAAATTAAAAATTATTTAGGCGAGACAATAATATGAGAGAACAGCTGTGGATTGAAAGAAGTGTTGGAGTAATGTGTGTGCTCAACATATGATTCATGTAGTCCTGTAGATACATATTTGCTATCAGTCACCTTCTGAGCTGTTCCGTCACATTATTGTCTCCTTTAAATCACTATTGTGTTTGTGAGGTTTTGTTTTATTCCACCGTGAACATTATTTTTGCAGTTTTCTACTTGCTGATGTTTTCTTTGGTTGCAAGGTGTTTGACTTGTCTGGACCACTGTACCAACCAGGTTGGGAAAACATACAAGCACCCCACAGGAGACCACCTGTGTTGGTTCCTCTGTGGTGCCTACACATGTGACGGGCCCCACCTCCTGCCCCCAATACCTTTATTAAACAGTTAAGATAGAATCAGAATCATTTATCATTCACTGAGGCAAAAATCACAGCTTTTGGCAAGAATTCAGATTGTAATGCAGTCATCATATCGTTTAGCTTTCCCTGATGCTATGCTCTCTATTTGTTAGTATTGCAGCTTCTTCTTTTTAGCCCGTTCTGTTATTGCCCTGACAATTCTATGTCTGATAGAAATGTTTGATATTTCTGTTTGGACCCAGAACCTCCAACTTTTGTGGTGCCACCGCAGCCAGTGGAGGCCATGCCAGGCTCTAACGTGACGTTCTCAGCCATGGTGAAAGGCAGTGCCCCTCTCAAACTCAAGTGGTTCAGAGGGACGAAAGAGCTCGTAGCTGGACATGGCTACGATTTCTCCCTGGATGATAACAAAGTTCTATTAGAGCTTTACAACGTGGACAAATCTAATGCTGGAGAGTACACCTGTCAGATCATTAATGACGCAGGAAAAGAAAGCTATCCAGTGAATCTCACTGTCAAAGGTTGGCCAGAAAGAACTTATTTCTTATTTCACTAAAAAATATATTTTTTAAAAATGTGGTTAATCACAGGTAATTCATGGTTTAACAAGTGGGGTCAATTCCTTTTTCACACAGGAAAGGTAGGTTTGGGTAACTCTTTTCCTCTTAAGGGTACCTTTGTCTAATATTAAAACACGTAAGTGTGACAGATATTTTAAGATCAGGAAAGGGGCAAATATCTTTTCAGTGGCACCACACACCTTTCTGTTAGCAACATTAATTAGTTAAATGTAATCGACTTTAGGTTTTTCTTGTCTATAAATTTCTTCTAACGCAATCATTTTAATAACATATCTGGTTGTGTTTTTCAGAGCCAGCAACTTTCTCAAAGAAGCTGAAGGACATATCAGTTGAGAAGGGCAAACCATTAACTCTGGAGTGTACATACACGGGCACCCCCATGATCACTGTGAGCTGGTACAAAGATGGCCAGCAGATCTTTGCTTCATACAAATACAACATTACCACAACAGAAAGCTCCTGTATCTTAGAGTGTCTCAGCACTGATGACAAGGAGGCTGCAGGAAAATACTGCTGCCAAGTGTGCAACGATGCTGGGAAAGACACGTGTGAGGCAGTGGTTTCTATCCTCGGTTAGTACAAGATCACTGAGCCCATTCTGTTTGGGTTCATTTGTTGATTTGTTCGTGCAAAATATTCTTGGGCAAGCGTCCGATGCATCCACCAGAGTACAAATGTGTGTGAATGTTAGATAGAAAGAGCAACACAAACTGAATAGTTAAAAGATTGAAAAATGCCTCTTATTAGGTAATAATCGATTATATTAATTGAATTTTCTCAGAGTCAAACTTTATACTCTCTTCAGAGCCGACCACCTTAACAAAATCTTTCCTTCTGATTAGGCAAATTAGGAGACTCTACTTAGAAGCAGTGTGCAGTGGTTGTAAACCTGCAGTAATAAGTAACAAACTGATATCAGCACATTGCAAAGGTATAAAAATATGGAAACCTCAAACATACAGAAGCCAGAGGTTTTGCATTATGGATGTTACACATTTTTGAATCTGAGAAGTTGCCCACTTTTAATCAGTAAAATTGCATATAAGACTATATGATGAGGAAAAGCCTGATAGGTTAATCTATAAGCAATAATACATACAACTACACTCAAAGCAAGACTTATTATATGTGTAGCTGTCCCAAAGCCTGCAGATCTGATTTAATTTAAAGTGTGTCCCTATGTTTTCTGGCGTTTGCACACACAGAGCCACCATATTTTACTGAGTCACTGGAGCCCATGGAGGTGACAGCTGGAGATGCTGTCTGTCTGAAATGTCAGGTTGCAGGCACACCTGAGATCAAGGTGTCCTGGTTCAAGGCTGATGGCAAAGTCAGGTCTAGCCCCACCTGCAAGCTGGAGTACACAAAGGGTGTTGCCTGTTTGAAGCTAAGTAAAGCCACCAAGTCTGATATCGGAGAGTACACCTGCAAGGCAGAGAACAGGATTGGCTCTGCTTCCTCCAACTGCAGACTCAATGTGCTAGGTAAAACCTAGTTTTCCAGAGTACTGCATTTACACCTTTGTAAAAATCACTGGCTTTTCAGACTAATGTCTGCCATGTGTTTATCTTTTCCAGAAGCTAAAACGCCACCATCATTCCCAAAGAAGATCACCAGCCTACAGCAAACTGAGGGCCAGCCAGTGCGCTTTGAGTGCCGCGTGGCTGGCTCATTGCCCATCGAGGTGTCCTGGCTGAAAGACGGCAAACCTCTGAGTCAGGGGGAGGAGTTCTCCATGCTGTATGATGATAACACAGCTGTTCTGCAGATCAACAACAGTGAGATGAGGCACTCTGGGGAGTACACCTGCGTGGCCACCAACAGTGTGGGCTCAGCTTCATGCAGAGCCAAGCTCACTCTGCAAGGTGTGTGACGCATGACTGGATGGTTGATTCATGATTCTAATCTAATTAATACTGGATGCTTATGAAGCAAACAATGCAACGTTTAGATATCTCACCATCACCTACTGATTCTGACTTTAGACAAAAACGAGTCTTCTATTTATTGTGAAACTGTGAATTTCTCAACGTGTTAGGAGACCTCATGACTTCTGGTCACTGCTCCTCACGTTTCTGAAAATGCCACGCTCTGTTCTACTTAACCACCTTTCTCTTTCACGTTCTAGACGTTCTAAAAGTGGTAAATGTCTTTTGTTTATTATTTTTGACAGCGCTTTGGTCAGATGGTGCTGGGCTGTTTAAGGCCCCAAACTGTTTAATCGTGTCCATCTAAAGATTTGTTCTTTTATCTTCCTTTCATTCATTCGCCACTCTGCAGAACCCAGATACCCTCCGGTATTTGACAGGAAGTTGTCACTACAGGAGGTGACAGTGGGTGACAGCATTGAGCTGGAATGTCACATGACTGGTTCTGCCCCCATTAAAGTCACTTGGTCCAAAGACCACAAAGATATTCGCTCTGGGGGGAATTATAAGATTAGCTGTGCGGATAATACACCTCACCTGACCATTCTGAAGGCAGATAAATCAGATACAGGGAGATACTTCTGCCACGCCTCTAATGACATGGGGAAGGACTCTTGTTCCTCTGATATCACTGTCAAAGGTATTTGAACCTGGGGCACACTCATGCCATCTCGGCTCTCTCTTCTAAAGCACTCACGTCTCTCGAAGGACATTTTTTTGTCTTTGAAAGCTGCTCCCCTTCTGACCATTCTTACTTTCTTCTCTTGATTTCAGAGCGCAAAAATCCTCCAGTGTTCACCAAAAAGCCCTCAGAGCACATCGAGGACATGGAGGGCAAACTGGTGAAGATTGAGGGCCGAGTCTCCGGGTCGCAGCCCATGTCAGTCAGCTGGTTCAAAGATGACATGGAGATACAGAGTTCTGACAAGTATGACATCAGCTTTAAGAGTAATGTGGCAGTGCTGTGCATTAAGAACAGCCAAGTGATTGACAGCGGAAGGTACTCGTGCCAGGCCTCTAATGAAGCTGGGAAAGCCTCCTGTGATGTCACTGTTGGCATCTCAGGTATGTTTGATTTAAAGTCGAAGCGTAATTGATGCTCAAAGAATGTTGGACAGCTAGCAGGAATGATTGAAAAATGACGTAGCTTATTTAGTGGTTTGGTATGTTTATCGAAGTCTCTGGTTTTCTTTATTCCGTTGTTATAATCTTTGATGATTTGGACTGTTGGTTAAACATCTTGCATAAATTGTTAACTAATGAAGGCTTCAGGTCAGACTTTTTCTCCTCATGTATATTTGCTTTTTAACCCTGTTATTCGAATTTACTTTGAAGCTTTTGTCATTTTGACAAAAAGTCTAAGTCTTTGTTTAAAGGTCTTCAGATGTGCTTACATAGTTCATGAATCTGAGCACTGACAGCAGTACAGTCAGCTAAATCAGACTGGCTTATCTCTCTTTCAGAGGCCAAGAAGCCCCCAGTGTTTGACGTACCTCTCAAACCAGCAACTGTGGATGAGGGCGAGAAGCTAATTCTCAGGTGCCATGTCTGTGGATCTTCCCCTCTGAAGATCCAGTGGATGAAGGACAGGAAGGAGTTGACACCATCCAGCAGCACTAGAATCAGCTTTTCTGATGGCACAGCATGTCTGGAGATCAGCACAGTCTCTAAACTCAATGCTGGTGACTACCTCTGCAAGGCTACCAATGAGGCTGGCAGCGAATTCTGCAAAGCCAAAGTCACTGTCAAAGGTGAAAAAAAGAAAAAAAAAAGGTTAAATCAAATATCACCTGAGAACTGTACTCTGAGATTTTGTTTATTTGTAATTGTTTTTATTTCTCAAAAGTTGAAAAATTGAGATTTTTGTTGCTTTTGAGAATCTTTCATTTGTAGTTTGTCATCTTGCAGAGAAACCTGGAGCAGCTCTGTCTCCTGCTGAAGCTCCAGCAGCTTCTCCATCCAAAAAAATGGACAATCTGTTCTTCATTGAAGAGCCTAAAACTGCACACGTTACCGAGAGTGAGGGTCTCAACATTTGCACAATGCACAATCCAAATATGTAAAAACGTAGGCATTTCTGATCTAACTCCTCTACCTGTTGCTCACAGAGGGAACCGCCACCTTCATCGCAAAGGTGGGTGGTGACCCCATTCCCAGTGTGAAGTGGATGAAAGGGAAGTGGAGGCAAGTGACCCATGGTGGCCGGATCTCCATTGAACAGAAGGGCCAAGAGGCCAAACTGGAGATCAGAGAAGTGACGAAATCGGACTCTGGTCAGTACAGGTGTGTCGCCTCCAACAAACATGGCGAGATCGAGTGCAGCGCTGACATGCACGTAGAGGAAAAGAAGGACGTAGTGATGCTTGAGGGAGACCTCCGCGCTAAACTGAAGAAGTGAGTTTAGAATCTGACAACACAGAATCATTCAGACTGAAATGTAGTTTAAATGTTGTTTAATTTTTCATTGTCATTTTATTTATCTTTAAAAATGTTTGACATCTCCTTGTTCTCAGAACTCCATCAAAGCAAAAGAGCCCACAGGAGGAAAAAGACATTGACATAGTTGAGCTGTTGAGAAACGTGGACCCGAAAGAGTATGAGAAATACGCCCGAATGTACGGTATCACTGACTACCGAGGCCTACTGCATGCAATTGAGCAGCTCAAAAAAGAGAGAGCTGAAGAAAGTGGAAGACAAGTAAGGGTCTCCACAATCACTTGGTCTGATGATTTTCAATCTGTGGATGTCTAGTGCTGAGTAATGCGCTTGTTTGTGTTGCTGACAGGAGGTAGACCGTGGAGACAGAGAGTCTGATGAGGACATGGCCAGACTGGTGGCTGACCTGCAGAAGAGGATGGAACGGACTGAGGTCAGGACATGTGCAAAGTCTGTTTTGAAAACCAAAGCTTTACTGTTACACCAAAAGTGAAATGCAACTTGAAATTCATCGTTTCATAATGTTTATAAAGAATTTAGAAATGGATTTCAGACAGGAAGATGCAGTAAGGTAAATATAACTTTTGTTTGTGCAGGTCATCAGTATAAAAATAAAAATAAAGGAGATTTATTAGCTTAAAGGTAAAAATTCACCAATAACATCAATTTACAAAATCTTTCTGAAGCTGAATCTTACGGTGGCCCTGAGAGGCCAAACAGACTGAAAGCATCTGCAAATACGGAAAACGCTGCAAAAGCACACACAAAACACAACGAAAACAGACAAAAAGACAATAAAGAAAATAAAGAAAACAATCAGAAAGAAAACGGAAATGTTTCCGTCAAGTTATCGTGTCCCGTGAATTCACTTCTGTTTTCCTTTCTGATTTCTTTTTTGTAGTTTTTGTCATGTTTTTTTCATTCCCGTTGTCTTTTTTTCTGTTTCCATTGTGTATTGTGTGCTTTTGCAGCGTTCTTCTATTTGCTGGTGTTTTCTTAAATCCGTTTGCCCTCCTAGGGCCACCATAATACTCTTAGGCCCACAGTAGAATCCAAAGTTTTACATTTTCTTTTAGTTGAATCACAGTACAATTAATATTTAACTTTATTGAGTAAAGCTTTTACTTGCAACTGTCGGAAAGAGTTGCTTATTTAATCGTGAACTGGGTGTCTACAACTCATTGCCCACCCCTACTAAAGCAGGGGTGGGCAATCTCAGTCCACGAGGGCCGGTGTCCCTGCAGGTTTTAGATCTCACCTTGGGTCAACACACCTGAATCACATGATTAGTTCGTTACCAGGCCTCTGGAGAACTTCAGGACATGTTGAGGAGCTAATTTAGCCATTTAAATCAGCTGTGTTGGTTCGAGGACACATCTAAAACCTGCAGGGACACCGGCCCTCGTGGACTGAGATTGCCCACCCCTGCTCTAAAGTGTTTTCCAGCAGCAATTAGAAATCTCTCACTGATTTTTTTGTTAGTCAGCTAACTTCTTTTTACTCCCCTGAGCCTTTTAGTAGATACACCTATGGTATCAATTTCAAAATCCTACGTTGCCTTGTTCTCAAATTATCACATTTACAAGATTTTCAGAAAACTTGACTTCTGACCTTTGACCTTGAGGTCAAGGTCACTGAGATTTGAACTCATTTGAGATTTTTACCATATTCACCTTTGTATCAATTTCAAAATCCTAGGTGACTTCCATTTCAAGTTATTACAGCCACACAATTTTCAGAAAACCTGACCTCTGACCTCAGACCTTCAGGTCCCTGAAATTTTACCTTGTCCAGTATTTGTTGAGGATGCAGCTATCAATTTAAAATCCTAAGTAAACTGGTTGGGCAAACTTCCACGTGTCCTCAAATATCCATGAGAGGGTAACGAGCTGGTCCAGTGTTCCGCAACCAGGATGAAAACCGCATATTCGTCCTGCAACCAAAGTTCAACTAGTGGACGGACTCTTGTTTCCAGCACCCTGGACTTTCCCAGGGAGGCTGAGGAGTTTGATCTTTTTAAACAGGGGAACCACCCTCTGCCAATCCAGAGGTACTGCCTAATCTCTAAACAACAGTAGAGAGAGGCTTGTCAACCAAGACAGCCCTACAACTTCCAGAGCCTTCAAGAACTCATGGTGAACCTCACACACCCTAGAGGACCTGCCACCAAGGATTTCTAGGAGTAACCAAGTGGTGGAAGGTTTCCACTTTGATGGTCTCAGAATCTCGTCTCCGCTTTTCGCAGATAAGCTGCTCCAGCTCACATTGCAGCAGCTCACAGCTGAGTGTGAAGCGGTGGGAATAAGAATCAGCGCTTCAAAGTCTGAGGCTGGAAAAGGGTGGAGTGCCCACTCCGGGTCAGGGGCGAGTAGGAGATCGACAGATTAGTGCTACGGCTGCAGTGATGCGGACGCTGTACCAGTCCATTGTGGTAAAGAGAGAGCTAAGCGTAAAAGCAAAACTCTTAATTTACCGGCCAATGTACATCCTTACCCTTCATGAGCTCTGGGTAGTGGCTGAAATCATGGATACAAGCGACGGAAGGAGTTCAGCCATCCGGGTGAAGTGTTCTAGGCAAGTCCCACCAGGAAGAAGCCCCGGGACAGACCCAGGACAAGCTAAAGACATTATATATCTTGGCTGGCTAGGGTGAGGGAGGTCTGGGCTTTTCTGCTTAGGCTGAAGCCCCAGCGACCCAGTCCTAGATAAGCGGAAGAAAATCAATGGACAAGATTTTCAGAAAACTTCACCTATGACCTCAGACCTTGAGGTCAAGGTCACTGAGTTTTGAACTCATCAGAGATAGTAGATACACCTGTGGTATTAATTTGTAAATCCCACGCCTTGTTTCGTTCTCAGGTTTCGCATTGACAAACTTGGGTATCCACGTGACACACCCACATGCCCGGCAGGGTGTGCGGGTGGGGCGACAATACCTTATAAGCCTTTTACAGCTGAAGGCTAAAGATCCTCAAAGCATATTTAAAGGATAACTGGATTTTACACCAGATGAACCACTGGCTTTGTTATTAACGATAAGACCAGTGGTTGGTGTGCCGTTGATGTGTTTTTGTCAACCAACAGTTATGGGATACATTTGCATTTATATCAGTCCAACTTTATTCTGAAATCGTTGCAATGGTCTTTTTTTGCTGAATTAACAAAACTAATGTTGGTACAGGGTCAACGTTGCAAATGACCAATTACGTTGTAGCCATAGACCAGGTTTATTTTCTTTGGTCCTTAACATATGTTGTGCACATAAATATTATTAGAAAAAGCTGTTGAGCCATCAGAGAATCTTTCTTTTACTGCAGTGTACAGTTAATAGAAATAATCACAAGGATGAAATACTGTTTCTGTCTGGCATGTACTTCATAATGCTCTTTGTCATTATTGCAGCCTGTCACTGTGGTGAAGGACATTTCCAATCAATCTGTCTTCATTAATGAAGAAGCAGTGTTTGAGTGTGAGATCAAGATCAACTACCCAGAGATCACGCTGTCCTGGTACAAAGGCACACAGAAATTAGATACTAGTGACAAGTACAATATCACCATCAGCGGCGACCGCCATCTGCTCAGGATCAAGAACTGCCAGTCATCTGACCAGGGCAGCTACAGGGTGGTGTGCGGGCCCCACATATCCAGTGCCAAGCTCAGTGTCATGGGTCAGTACTGACAGCTTTACTGCATCTGTTAAAAAATATCTGTCGTTTGATAAAGGGTAGTTAGCATTTCACCTCGGTAGTTGTCTAATTTAGCTTAGAGGCTTTAGCTTTTAAGTGGTTGTAAATGTTATGTCTTCTTTGCTGATTGAAAACAAAGCCTCCTTATAGTAAAAACTAGATTATCTTAAATAAACTATTTTGTTTTGACTTCATTTTTGTTTTTATGTGTTTTGTCTTTTAGAGGTGGAGGTTGAGAAACATCTACAGGACACAATGGGTAAGGAAGGCCAGTCATGTACTATGTCTTGTCAGATGTCCATCCCTAATGTAGAGGCTCAGTGGTTTAAAAATGGAAAGCAGTTAGAAATGAAGGACAGGTACACGTCTGAGGTGAAACACAAGGTTCAGAAGCTACTGATCAGAGACCTGAAGCCAGAAGACCAAGGAAGATACACCTGCAAGTACCAACAGCTGGAGTCTTCAGCAGACCTCTGGGTGGAAGGTTTGTACCTGGAAACCATCCTGCAAACTTATAGACATGTTTTACGTAGTTCCCAGTTACTAACCTCTTTTGACTTCCATTATCAAACTCTTAAAATAATGTTGGCAATTTGAAGATTGCCCTCTTTTTTCCTCTTTGATTTTATCCTTCTCTTTCATAACTTTCTTCATGATCGTGTTCCAAAAACATGCCCCATTATCCCATTTGTTGTATTTTTACATGCATTTTGATAACTGTCCCATAAATGATGATCATCATTTTAACCATCTAGATGATATTTTGATGAAAAATTACCATTCAGCTATTGTCATACACTCCCAATTGTGATGCCATTTACCCATTCCCGTCTTTATCTTTTTTTTAGCTGAACAAATTCATTTCACCAAACGCATCCACAACATCGAAGTCAATGAGCGACAGTCAGCCACCTTTGAGTGTGAAGTGTCCTTTGACAATGCCATTGTTTCATGGTACAAAGACACCTGGGAACTGAAAGAGAGCCCTAAGTACAACTTCAGAAGCGAGGGCCGAAGACATTTCATGGTCATTCAAAACGTGACCGTTGAAGACGAAGGTGTGTAGTGTGCCATCAAGCTACAAAGGCTCGTCACAAAGTCCTATAGATTTTTTTCCTCGTTGTTTGTTGAGACCTGAGTGTAAAAGATCTTCATTACTAATTCCTTATAGGCGTGTACTCAGTAATTGTGAGGTTGGAACCCAGGGGAGAGGCTAAGAGCACAGCTGAGCTTTATTTGTCTGGCAAAGGTACAGTTCTGAGTCAGGCAACACTTTTTATGCTTCTGCTCACCTTTTATCGAAGTGTTTAACACTCTGTTTATTCTATATTTTCTTTTCTTTCTTTTTTTTTACAGAAATTGAATTAGCAATGGTCCCCATTGGTAGGTATTTTATTTTCAAGACCCTCAATGACTTTAATCATTCAGGAACATCTTTGGAAAACCTCTTTCTGTCCCTCTTTATCACAGTCAGATATGGACACAGTCCACCACTCTAGTTCACCACTGTAGGTTTTTACGAATTCAGACACAATAAAAAATTATCTTACCAGGTTCTAAAACTAGGCAAATGCAACCTCAGAGGAATAGCATCACATGACATATTACATCATGTCATAATGTGTTTAAAAAATTCAAGGCAAAATTTAGGACCAATGTGTGAAAAAATAAGCCCACACTATGATTCACTAGCTTGTAGAACCACTTTTTTTGAACTAATTATTTTCTCACATTGTTCTGGATGAATTTCCTGTTGCATGACCCAATTTCAGCCAAATGGCTTTACATCTGACAATATCTGTGTGCAATGCCTGTGTTCGTTTGAGCCACCATTAATCACGGAGTTCATGTTAAACTCACATGGCTGCCAGGTGCCCAAGTCCTGTTAGTGCCAAACAATGATCACGGCTTCTGATATGATGTGTTTGGCTTTGGTTTGGTAGACCGGGTGTGGTTTGACTAGGAGGAAAAGCCTGCCCAATCTAAAGTGGTGTTCTGTTATTGGACTTCTATGATAATCACAGTGTGTCCATAACGAACACATGTTCAAGTATAAGGATGTTCCTAGGTGGAGGTGACACCAGGACAGTCTAGGTCGCAGGTCGGTGATTAATTTCATATCTGTGTCATGAGTTGAGTTGTCAACTGATCACCACCTGGTAGTGAGTTTGATGAGGTGAGAGCAGAGGATGCTGGCCATGCACGCCCAGATATATGGGGAAGGTGCACTGGGAGCATCTAGCCGAAGCCCTGGTCAATTTCCACTTCTGGCATAACTTTGAATACATTCTGAGAGAGACTGAGGGCATTGAGTTCCATACCTCCATTGGGGCAAGCATACCAGATGGTGGACACTGGAGCTAAAGAGAGCTGTCAGAGGGACTCCTAGTGGACTTGGTTAGCCTGTGGCGTCACAAATACTCCTCATAGAGGAAGCAGAGTCTGGGGATGAGGTGGATGATTTGCAATCACTAGAGGTGAAGCTTACTGGGATAAGACAGCTTCTTGTAAGTGGTAAGACCCCCAGGGTGGAGGAGATTTGCCTTGTTCCTTAAGGCTTTGGATGTTGTGGGACTATACTGATTGACACGCTTCTGCAACTTTGCATGGCACTGTGATGCCTCTAGATTGGAAGACTAGAGCAATGGTTCCCTGTTTTAAGGTGACAAGGTTCCTTAAACGGACTCAGGCGCAGACCAGGGATTTCTTGGGCAAGAAAACAGTGTGTTTATTTACAGTGAAGGAAACACCAGGTGAATATATATACAGAGTGCCAGGGGAAAAGGGGTCCGGGGCTCCAGGGTCCACAGGGAAACAGGGGATGGGTCAAAAACGCTCCTCTCTTTCTCAGAAAGTCCAACACCTCTCTTTCGCCGCTCCTCTAGCTCACTCGTCCAAACACAGTCACAAACGGGTTCAGGGATGATGCCGACAGCTCAACGATCCAGCGAAGAATAGCACAGGTCCGCCATCTTAAGTAGTGCTTTAATCCACTGGAATCGGCAGCAGGTGTGATGACAAGTGCAGGTGCGTGGGCCAAGGGTGGGAGCCCGCAGTGAGCACCGCCCTGGCGGAGGGAAGAGAGGGAGAGAGGGCAAAACAAACATGTCCCCTGACACGGAGTCAGCCGGCGAGACACGGGGACCATGACATAAGGTCTGTACTGTCAGTAATGAGTCAGACCTGTCCCCACTGGCTGTTGGACTCTGTTAGTGGTTTTTCAGTGATTTTGTACATAATTTTTGTGGACAAAATTTGTAGACATAGCTAAGTGGCAAATTTTCACTTTAGTGGCCTCAGGGACTCATCTATGTTTTTCTGCATGATGATATTCTCTTGGCTTCATCACATGGTCGTTTCTAGCCTGCACTGAGCTGTTTCACAGGAGAGTCTGAAGATGTGGGAATGAGAATTAGAACCTACAGGTTTTTCTTATCTGGAAAACTGTGAGTTCCTGTCCCAAGTAGAAAAGGGTTAAGTATCTCAGGGTCTTGTTCCTACAGTAACTGAGAGATGAGTGGTGTGGGAGCTTGACAAATGAATTAGGGTGGTATCAGCAGTGATTAGGAGTCATTACCAATTTGTTGTGGTGAACTGAGAGCTGAAGGTGTTGACTAGTAATTTACGTTACTGCCCTCACCTATTGCAGCAAGTTCTGAGTCGTGACTTAAATAACGAAATCACGGATGCGAATGACGGTAATGAGCTTTCTTCAAAGGGTAGCTGGGCCCTTCTTTAGAAACAGGGTGAGGGACTCAAAAGAGCAGCTCTGCTCAGAGAAGCTGTGGCAACTTCTGCACACAGGAACCAGGTGAGGTGGCTCAGGCATGTGAGTAGGATGCCTCCTGGTTGTCTGCTATATTAGGTCTTCTGGGCATTTACCACAGGAAGGAGACCTTGGGGAAGACCCAGGACAAATTGGCTATCTTTAAGACACCTCAGCCACCCACCCGAAGAGCTGGAGGTGGTGGCTGAGGAGGCTCCGGGCTTGTCTGGGCATGGATGGATCAGTGGGTGGATGTCATTGCCGTTTGTCATTTGTCCTTGAGGGGAATTTGATGTCCACTCCTGGGAATGATTTTCCACTTGCTTTCCAATTCCACCTGAATGCGTCAGATTAGCAAACTGCTAACACTTCTGCTTTTACAGTTGTAGACACACTTGTGTTGATCATCATTTAATCTATTGAATGTGACCAGCAGCAACTTTCTGTTACTTACATGCTTTATTCATATAAAGGCAGTAGGGGTATTTCATACTGTGTCTGCCTTTTTGCTCAGTGTTTGTTAAATATGTAATGACACAATGTATATTGTTTTTCATCTGAGGTTGTATTTGACCAAATTTAAGACCTTCTAGGACCAGATGCATTTTTCCATTATCTATAACACTATTATCTATGATTTTATAAAAGTGAAACCAACTAGCTTATTTTTGGGAAGCTGTTAAGATGTTGAACTTAAGGTCTAGGCCTAAAGGGCCAGATATGGAGTTACTAGTTTCAAGTTAGGTGGTTAGGTATGGTACCCACTAGCCTGTGTTACTACAGGACTATGCTAGCTGGTTGTACTTAATTGATGTTATGGTTGAAATGTACCTATCTATACTTTTTATCTTGTAACTGGCAAATGCTACCAAGCAAGAGGATTTTCCAAAATGTCCTACACTTCTACTCACACAGTGGTTTTGTTTTGTTTTTAACAGTTAACCAATAGTTAACCACTTAACCAAAACAAAACTTTTGGTACCATACTCTGTAGATATGCCAGATTCCTCTGTTCAGAGGCCTGAAGTGCCTACATCAGTTGCAATTCAAGGTAAGGCATCATAAGCAGCTCACTTTTTTCCATTTATTACATCAGGGAATTTACAGAGCAGATGACTTTTTGCTGATGTTTCTGTTATAGAAATTTCATAGTAGATTTGTGGCCCACATAGAATTAAGACAATGTTTACCTGAATTTAACAATGAAATGGAACAAAAATGTTTTTTGTCTTTTAAAGAATCTTATGAATTCTATCATTATGAAGAAGAGATTGAAGATAGAGGTATTTACTATTTGTTTTTATGCTCCTGCGTTTTGTCTTCTTTTTCCTGTTAATTTGTATCTGTTCTTCTTTCTTTCTTTGTGTCCAATGTTCTGAATGTGTTTTGTTGTCACTTTGTAACTTTAATCCAGTTTTCCATCTTGATGCCACACTCACTAACTTTTACTTATGTTTTGCCATTTAACATTAAAAGTGTGTCAGTCTGGATTTAGGGATGAGATTTATTACATAAAACAAGTTGTGTTCAGTTCTGTTCCATTAGGTTTAAGCACAGTAAAAATACTACATTTTGCACTCTTGCTTTTACACTTTTTGTATTGTGGCTAGGCTTAGTAAGAAAAAGCACAATATTAGGTAAGAGTTCTATCTCCACCAGCTGAACAACAACAAGTATATATGGGTAGACAAGGCCCTCTCCACACATACATTTGTATTAGCTTTTTCTATGCATGTAAATGGTGTTTGGTGTGTAATGGATTACTAAGAATAGAGCTTTTTAAAAAAGTCGTTCCAGTTTGAAGATTTTAAGAAGTTCAACTTCTGTTTTTAAATGATGACAAATAAAATGTAGATTTTTGTCCTGCCATCTCAAAGATGTGCAGCTTTATCTCTTTTTTTCTTTAACATCAGACTGTACAGGTGTTAGGGTATTGATTGGCCCGGGTTTGAGGCCTTTGACTGGCCAGCAGTTTTGTATGATGTGCAAGATGTCAAGAGCATGCACAGCAATACCTGTGTGCGTTTGAGCCACATTAATCATGTCTATCTTGACATTTGTCTTTTTTTTTAAATGTATGTTTTTTCTTATCTTATATATTTGTGTTTGCATACATCTCTCTTTTTCATCCCTCATTTCACTGTCGGCCTTTGTTTGTGTGTTTGTTTTTTTAATAACCACTTTTGGTTCAGTAACAGCCTAATATCTGATGATCTATTTTTGGTTACTGTTGACCTTCTGAATCTTTTAGTTTCTTATCACATATACATTGTTCTGCATTATCATTCTGGCTACTATCAGAGTACTTTGCACAGTTTAGGTTTGCACTAAACTGAACTCTCTTTTGAACTCTCTTGTCCCGTCTAAAACACACCACACACTAATGACCAAATGCTTTAAGATTGCACTGACTTATGTCCAAATGCTTAAAAAGCTTATCTAGAAATTCTGAGCTTAAAAGAAAAAAAGATTTAATTAAAAGTGTTGGATCCCATGTTTGACTTAGACTTATGAAGACTTAAGAATGTTTATGTTTTATGACACTTACCTTCGATCTTGGATGTATTCCTTTGTGCTTTTTTTTTTCCAGCAGTTGTAAGAGTTGCCATTGAGGAGACAGTGGAGACCAAACAAGTTCAAATGAGAGAGGAAATCCCAACAAAAGGTACAGCAGAGCTGAGCGTATTCTGTCACGCCAGCAGTGCAAACTTACTTCCCCATCTTCTGCTTTCCCCCGTCCTACAACTGTGTCTTTTTGTTCTTTTATTACATTATCTGCTGTAGTGGTGTTTTCAGTTTTTAAAATGTTATGGCGCCGTGTATTCTGCTGCACTTCTCTTCTTCACCTATGTTGTGTTTTTTTTTTAATTTCCCAAAGTTGAGGAAAGGCCTGAAGAGAAGCCAACACCAGCATCACCACAGAAAGGTACTGACAAACTGTTGATGTTGACATGTAAATGTTTATTTATTAAATTTTTAGCTTCTTTTGTTTTTACTGTTATCTCAGCTATACTTTGTGTTTGTATGATCTTTTACTTCCTAAACCTCTTTAATGTTGCTTGACCTTCATTTAATTTAACTGCACATTTGAAGAGCCTGAAGCCAGAAAGCAAGTGGAGGAAAAGATTCCTGTGGTTTCAGTCCCAGAAAAGGATGTTCCTGTTCCCAGAGGTGGGGATTCCTACAAATTTCTTTAGAACAACTTTGCTAATGACAATCTGTTGTCTCATTTGATTATTATATGTTTGAATATTTCCTTAAAAAGAAACAGAGGAAGTTAAAAGGCCTACTGCTTCCCCACCTCCACCTACTGAGAAGCCTGGAGTGCCAAAGAAAGGTACTTCATTTTGTTTAATGTTTCTTTGATGTCTTATCAACTGTGCGCCACACTATACAGTTTCCCACCACGTTGAGTCATTCTGGCTTCATTGAAACCTCGATCTTTACACTTTATCTGTTTTATATGTCATGCTATTTCTATACACGATTCTGTTGATTTTCTCATTCTCTGAAGCACTTCTTGCAAAATTATAGATTTTCCTGCTGCTTAATCCTAACAACTTATGTTTTTACCCATTTGAAGATGAACCCAAGCCTCAGGTGCCAGCAGACTCCAAAGTAGTGGCCCCTAAAGCTAAGCCTGAAGCTGAGCCCAAGCCCAAACCCAAAGCAGAACCAGAAGCAAAGCCAGTGCCTACACCCAAAGCAGAACCAGAAGCAAAGCCAGTGCCTACACCCAAAGCAGAACCCAAGGTTAAGCCTAAAGAAATCCCTGAGCAGGAGCCTGAAGCTAAACCAGTACCTGTAAAGAAAATGGTGACGCCACCATCCAAAGGTATTTCCTGTTTTGTTTGGATGTTCGTGTTGAGTTTGTAGTCTACTGTGTATGTTTCTGTCTTTAGTATTAAGTTCTTCTAGCTGTTCATTTAGCTTCAAGAGTGGAAGCTAAGTCTTTGTCTTTGTTTATCTAAACAAATCTAAATGTTGCTAGTCCCTGAAGAAGCTCCAAAACCAGACCCATCAAAGACCAGGCGTAAGCCAGCTGAAACCAGGCTAGAACCAGACAAACCTAAACCAGAAGCTCATAAACCCGAGCCTCCTCTAACAAAACAAGAACCAAAAGAACCTGCAGTGGTCCCCAAGCCTAAACCTGTGGTGAAAAAATCAGAAGCAGAAATAACAGCACCGAAGCCTGTGGTGCCAAAACCGGAACCCCCAGTGACCAAACCAGAACCAACTCCTGCACCAAAGGAACCTACAAAAAAAGGTAATATGGCTGTGGAGTTTCTTAATGTGGTGTTTTTTCTTTAATCTTCTTAACTCCACTGCCCAACTTTAACTCATCTGAGGTGTCTTCACATTAGTGTTTTTGATGGTAGTGCGAACAAATCTCGTATTAACCTTTGAATACCACAGATTCTTTTCAGGGATTTATCTGTGAGTACATTTTGATGTTGATATCTGACGACTGCATATTTACCTGACTATAATAATAATAATAATAATAATAAAAATGATAAAAAAACAAAATTTTATTTTGAAGCATCAGAAGAACCAGCAAAGAAGGAGGTTTCATCTCCAATCCAACCACCCCAACCTTCACTTGCACAACCACAAAAGTTTGAGACAGAGGAACAAGCGCCACAGAAGAAACCTGTGGCAGTTAAAGGTACCTGAAGCTAATTCAGTCATCCGGAAACTTCTAACTAAAACCAAAACTCTTACACTAACCCTAAACTCTTTAGGTTCTGTGGCATATTATTTTATAATGGCTAACCTCTCTCATTTTGTTGCTGCATGTTGTGATTGTTCTTGTCTTGCACTCAATAGAGTGTTTCATTGTTCTCTAACGAAACTCTTCAACTTGAATTTGCTAAAAGACTTTTAATATATGCCAATAATACTCTTTAAAGTTCCTGTGGAGGAAAAAATAACTGAGCTTCCAAAAGCAGCCAAGAAAGCAGAGCCTGCTGTTGTTCCACCAAAGGAAGAGCCAACAAAGAAAGAGAAAGGTACATTTCTATTTCACATATGAAGTTTCTTTAATACAAGGGCAGACTTTATTCACGGTCTTTTGAGTCTCTTTAAGTAAAGAAATGCTATGATGATATATACTCATACCCAGCTCAAATTACCAAGACACATTTCATTATTCATTTTATATCCAAAATGTACTTTTAGAGGTGCCTTTCAATGTCTTTACTCTATGATATTTCCTTTTTAACACATTCGTTTCTGCTGCAAGATATGAAGGTAAACATTTAGACCATCACACAAATTAGATATCTAATTGACCTCTAAAAGAAATTAAGTTATGAAAATTGTCATAGTCATATATTATTCTCCACAGAGTGATCCTTTTGGGTCTAAATGACTTCATGAACTTATAAAGGATTTGTTTCTTGTGTGAAAGCACATTTGTGTTCTTTATTGTCATGTCTTTTGCATGTTCTTGTGTCACACCCTCTTAAAGCTTTGAAGCTCGAACCTAAACCTGTACCTGAAAAAAGCTATCAGAAGGTGTTTGATGAGGTTGCTGTGTTGGAGCCTGAACCTGTGAGGCTTCCTGAGAAAATATCTGAATCAGTACCCGAGAGACGCTTGGAGAAAGTGCTGAAACCCGAGAAAGGCATGAAGGAAATTCCAAAGCTGGAGCCAGAAGAATTACCTGAGAAAGTACCAGAAAAACCACGTGAGGAAAAAGTCCCAGAGGAGGCTCTTCCTAAGAGGAAGCCTGCAAAGGTTCCTCAGAAGGTGGTTGAAGCAGCTTTGATTACTGAGAAGCAGACATCTGTAAGCACTGAGGAAATCAAAGTTGAGCTCATTTCGAAGAAGCAAACAGAGAGGATCTCTGCAGAGAAAACAGTTCACATAAAGGCCCCTGATAAAATACCTGATACTGTATCTAAGGCCAAGCCTAAACAAGAGGTAGAAGAAATTCTTCCTAAAGGTACAGCAGACTTCAGCTGTTTTTGTCTTTCTTTGTATCTTCATCATGCATGTTTGAGCTCGCATGAAGACTGCCAAGATTTGAACTGAAGCCAGAATCTCAACAATCACTTAAATGTTATGAAATGATGCTCTTTTATTTGATTGCTTCATATTTAAAAACATTTGATCAGGTAAAAAAACCTCTTTATTGTTCTTAATTATCACTTAAAGTTTTCAGTGAAAAGAAATGATTTTTTCTTTGTTACATTTCCATCTTTAATGCAACAAGATAACAAAATGCTATCAGAAAAAGTGAGAGAACTGAATTCATTTGGCCTCAGTGGTGAGGAAAATAAGTAAATGTGATATCTATCGATGTGTCATCAAATATTGGTGGTAAGAAAATCCAGCTGACTAAATGTGTGCATTGAGTTCAGACTGAACTGTTGCCACTTCTCCAAAGGTTTTGTCAACATCTTCCATCTCTTGGCTTGTTTGTGTTATTTGACATGCGCCTTTTTTCCATATGTTTGTTGACTGTCTACATTTTTCTCTTTCCAAATTGTTTTCTTCACCACACACCATCTTGGAATCAATTTTGATTCATTGCTTAAAAGAAACCGAAGCTAAGAAGATTGAGAGGATTCTGCACACAGAGATTGAACAGGATATAAAAATTTATGCTACTAAAAAAGGTACTACCAATCAACATGGATCTTAAACACATCTTATTCTTTAATGCTTGAAACAACAAGTGGATTGTCACCTAAAGCATGTGGTTCTTCATTTCTGTGTTGTCTCCTAACACTGATGATTGTCTTTGTGTTTTGCTGTCAAATCTTGGCGCCGCCACATGACGCCTCTTCTTCTACACCTCTTAAAACATCTCACAGCTGCAAGTGTTGAGAAGACTGAAGAAGAACAATGGGAAAGGAAAGGAGCTCAGGAGATACAGGAAATGTATTATGTGACAGAACAAGTACCTTTTACAGAAGCTGTCTGGGAGCGTGAACAAGTAGTAGAAGAACATGCTGCAGTCTGGTATGAAGATGTGGCTCCACTGGACAAGGCAGTGGTGGTATTGGTAGAAACAGATGTCTTAAGTACAACAGAAACACAGAGCCAACAAGATAACAGGTCTGAAGTGAGAGGTGAGCTATCTGCTACTGATACTTCAAAGAGGAAGGAAAGCAGCGTGGCTAAACAAAGAATCAGCCTGAAAAAACCTGAAGCTGTAGTTTTAGCCCAGGACTCTGAATCGAAGCTCACAATACTACAAGATAAACCTTCAAAAGAAAAAACAGAGTATTTTGTCAAGGCAGTTGAGTCACCAAGCAAAGAAATTACAGATGAAAGGAAAGACAGTGCATCAGTTAGCCACCAACAAGACAAAAAAGCTATACACGAAGCCAGCTTTGAACCTAAAAAGAGAGCGAAGAGCACTGAAACAGAAAGCAAAGAGAGACGCACGAAAGAAAAATCAGAGGAGCCTACTTCATTCAAAGAGAAGGAAACACTGAAAGATGTCACGGTGGTGACAAAGGCAGATGAAACCAAACCTTCCTCGGTTGTGATCACCACAGAAGCAAGAAAACTGACTGAAAATCTGGAAGCTGAAACAAAGGCTTTAGCTGAAGTCACCTTTAAGGAAGCAGTCGATCGTGACGTATCAACGACTCCACATGAAAAACACAGGAATGAAGTTTCTGAGATGACAAGTGCACTGAGGGAAGACACAGTTAAAGGTAAAGAAGCAAAAATCGTTCCCACTGCAGTGAAAATGGAAGAAAAGAGAAAAGAGGAAGCACTTGTCATTCCTATTACCCCTGAACGTGAGCAAAGTGCACACAAAGTATTTGAAAAGAAAAAGGAGAAAAAGGTGAAATCTGAGGAAATGTTTTATGCAGAAACAGAGAATGTTGCTGTAAAACCCTCAGTAACAGATACTGACATGACAAAAATGATCAAACAGGGGTTGGAATTTGAATCTGTTTCTGCAAAAACTGAAGTCGAATACAAGACAACAAAGGAAACAAAAGAATCTTTATCCGAGGATCCTCTTCAGACAGTTCCTTCAGTGCCATTAAAGCCAGACGAGAAAAGGATTCCTTCAAAAAAGTCTTCCAGAGGTACCAAACGTACCATTCTTATTGCATTGTTAATCTTTGCCTGTGTCATTTGACTCCATGTTTGCCTGCAGTCTTTGTTCTGGTGTGTGTCCATGATCAGCCTCAGTTTGTAAACCTCTCTTCATGTCACATGTTCACAGTTGGTCTTTTTCATTTTTTTAAAAATCTTTTTTCCTGCCCTCTGTTATTCTACTAAAATCTACTCGTACCTTCCTTTGAATAAGAACTTCTTTTTTAAAGAAACAGAAGACAAGATTGTCACTGCTGCTCCTGATGCTTTGTCACCTGAAACACAAGTTGCAGCTAAAACAGAAAGACTAGAGAGAGGTAAAATCACAGCACATTTCACGTCTTTTTTTCAGCTCCTGATATTCGTTTTTACGGCAGCGTCTGTCTTACTTAACTAAAAATGTTTGTGTCTGTATTTTTTTCTCTAATCTCTTGGCACCACTACACTTTACGCCATTTAAATTTCTCAATGTCAATGAGAGAAAACATCTTCTACAGAGAAGAGAAGAGGAAACAACATCGAATAAACCACAAAGATAATGAAGACACTGTAGGCAAAAATATTGTTTCTGTACGGCAAGAGGAGATTTTAAGAACTATACAAGAACCCAACAAAGTGTCAGGGTAATAAAATAAATGTCATGGTTATATTTCTGTTACTAATGGTTTCAAGACACCGGACCTTAAAATTAAGTTATTCTTAAAACTAAAGAAAATGTGAAAAATACAAGAAAATTGTCAGTTAATAAATTGTCCCGTATTATGATCGGTTTTTTCAATGGAGGCCCCTGAAAAACAGGACAGAATTAGGGGAATTATACTTGAAGAAGACCAGTTCAACAAAAAAACCACACTGAGAGAAACCTCATGTTTAGGCCTTTAATGGAAGACGAAGTCAAAGAATGAACAAGTTCAATATATCTTCAAAGAAACCAGATTCTTTGAAAGACCAAGGACAGCAAAGACATCCAGTCTAAACTGAATGTGAAAAGACAATTTTATTACCATTGATACAAAGCAGCAACAAATGGAAAGAAAGGGTTCAATGATCCCTGTAATGGATCTGCAAAACAATTAACTGTAGAGGAGCAAGACTTTTCATTAGAGCCTCTAGTAAAATTTTCCCAGATGATACTGTAAAAGACATTTTGCCAAAAAAGTGAGTTTTATATGAAAAGCAAATCTACAGAAGATGAACAGCAGAAATCTGGTGAAAATGATAAATCAAAGGTAATAATAGGAAAAATTCAGTCAAAGATAGTGACAAGAAACAAAGTGAAGTTAGAAGACACTGAAAGCAAAGCAAAAGTTACGCCGGTGTTATCTTAGCAATTACACATAGCAGATGACAGGCCTGAAAAATATGTGAAAATGGAACCACTCAAAGAAAGAGTCATTGCAAACAAGTATGTCAGCTAAAACAGACGGGAAAGGTGAAGAAGATAAAAGAGCCCTGAAAGAAGAACGGATCAAAATGCTAATAAAGCTAACAGAAAGAAGCGTGCACATCACAGGAGACTGGTAACAAAGATGTGACGTATAGTCATGAGCCTTCAGTGACAGATAACACCAAGCTAACTGGTGACGCTACAGTTTATGTAAGCAGGAAGTCCCGCATGCTAGACGCATGTCTCCTCAAGAACTTCAAGCCATTAAGAAGGGAGAAGCTGGAATGATTCACTCCATTACAGACAAATGGATTTGACACTGGAAATAGAAGAGAGAAAAAAGAAACTCTTCCTTCAGGAAATTTCCAGAGGTATCGAGGAAAAAAGAAACACTCTTGATATGAGAGCCAGTCATTGTTTTGATTCTTAAAAGACTTTGAATTCATAACTCCTCGTCTTCATCAATTCTAGAGGACGCGCATGTCATATTAGCCAGTTCATTTAGGCACAAACTGATCGTCATGCTGTTTGGTTTCTTATCACTACAGTTAAATCACAAAAGGTTTCTATTGTATGCTGTTTCAGTTACTTCTAATTCTGTATTTGTTGTGAATATTTCTTTATCAATAGTTTTGGACAGTGAGGTCAAATATCCAGCTGTCATATGGAGTTGAATCTCAGTCATCCAGCTTTCTATGCAGTGTCACGTGTTTTTAGTCTTTAAATGGTCTCATGCTTCCCATATCGGTCTCTGTGAGGCGCTAATTGTCTTGTGATTTCATTTTCAAGTTCTTGTAAAGGAGAAGGAGTTGGTGCCAAAAATCAAAGAATCACTGGTAAAGCCAGCTGCTCCACAAAAAGGTACCCAGCCACTTCTTTAAACCTCTTTATGTGTTTCTGTGGAGGGTTTATTAAGGCATTCAGAAAAGAATGCCACTCTTATGCAGATATAAATCTTTGACTGTGTCTTGAAACAAAATAGACAAAAACAAGGTGTTTATAGAGAAAGAATGCAACGTGAACTTCTGGTTCCCTTTTTGTGAGATGATGTAGATTAGATAGAGCACTTTTGCTGAAAATCCTGTATACTTTTTACTTTAAGAGAGCAAACCACAAGCTGCTGTTAAAGATCAAGAAGCTGCCAAAAAGCCTGAAGTCACTGATGATGCCAAGTTGAAAAAGACAATTACTCCACCAGAAGAAAAGCCAGGTATTCAGACAGTGATTCCGGCTAACGCTTTTAGAAATATTACGTGCTTTGGTGATTATACTTCAATTCTTTCCTTTTTATACTTAAAGTGGTCGCGACAAAGCCCGTTATGACGGCTGAAGAACCAACTAAGATGATTGCAGAGGAGGAAAAACCACTAACAAAAAAGATATCACCTGGAACAGGTAGAGGTATTTAAAGGACTGAGATGGAAATGTTCTCTTTGTTTAAGGTGTTTACTCTGTTCCAGTTTCTTTTTTTAAACTTCTTGTTTGATAACAGCAGTTTTATTTATACTCCACTGTGTATGTGTACTGTTGTTGCTATGGGTCTTTCTTATGTTGGAGGATAGGACCCTTAGCCAAAGTAAAGCCTCTCTGTGTGTTGTTGCAGTGTTAGTGTCTGTTGGTGATGAATTTATTGATCTTGAATTCAACATAAGCTACTGTGTCCTTGTACTCAGCCTAACTTCATTTTATTCTTTGTGTTTACTTATGGTGTTATTTCTTTTCTGTTGCTCTTCATCTAAATGATAGGACAGTGAACTTCTTTGCTCTGCACGTGAGTCACATCTTTGTTTGTGTCTCCTCCACATTAAGTTACAACTTTTTGAACTATGTTTTTATATCAGATGAATCCAAGGGGCCAGTCCAAGCACCAGGAGGAGTCAAGAAAGGTAGGGGTACTCTCAGTACACTCAGTATAGAGCTACTAGCATGTATGGAGTAAATATGTCTCAAAAGGGTTACAAATGGTGTGATCCACAAGCTTACACTTAAATGTATAAATGTGTACGATTATTTGTGTGTAACTTTTTAGGACTCACAAGCATGTGCTTCAGTCCACACACATACAAAACAATTTGAACACACGTCAGGCTATTTTGCAAATTCAAATACACAAGCCTGGATAAATGTAATGATTTGCATACAGTTTATTAAGTTCAGCTTCACAAATTGGATACATTTGTCTTTCATAAAGCTCCCACTCGCTTGCTTACAAAACCTTAAATAGGAGTGCACGAATCGCCTGATATGCACACGCCGCATGCCTCTGTGGGGTTTTGAGACAAATTTCAGGCTGCCAGCTTCACATGGATCCACAAACATAAGCGGTGTCAACGTGCTGGTGTAAAACGGGGACATCTGGTTCCTCTGTACTCCTGTGTTTTTGTTTGTTTTTGTTCTTTTTTTCAAATAAAGTGGTCATTTTTCTTCTAAATAAACAGAACAACTTGTCACCCCTCTGCTAGCAAACATAGATTACAGATAACACAGCGTAGCCTGTAAATATTAATAGTTTAAATAAGCTGCTGCTACATGCTGGACAATCTGCTGGGAAGACTCATTCAGTGCTCAGCTGCAGATGGGGGAACACCATGGTTGTACATCACTGTGGATCATTCTCTGGAGTGAGTATGTGCTAAATAATCTCTGTATATTTTGAATATTCATATAATCCAGGTAATGTGGAATAACACTTTCATGTTAATCCTACCATTCTCTAATAACAGTAGGCTAACATTAATGTTAGCTTAATGACTAATTCTTAACCTTTCAGGATGTAGCAGCAGCTTATTTAAATTATATATTACCTTTTATAGGTTACTGCGTAGTGTCTGTAATTGGTGATGAGTTGTTCTGTTTATTTAGAAAAGAAACACCCAGTTCAAGTAATATAGAGGAAACCCAGATGTCCCAGTTTTGCACTGGGACGACTGAACGATCTGTGAGAAGCTGGCAGCCTGCAGTTTGTCTCAAAATCTCACATGGGCATGCAACATGATCTTTGCGTATCAGGCGATTCATGTACTCAAATTTAAGGTTTGGTAAGTGCGCAAGTGAGATGATATGTGTAGTTTTAGATGTTTGTGTGCACAGAAAGCTTTTGAAAGAGAAAATGATCCAATTCGTGAAGCAAAACGTAATCACTTGTGCGTAAATGATCAGTATTTATTCAGGTTTGGGTACAGGCATTTTTAAAATAGTTTGAGGTGTGGTCAAATTGCTTTGTATTTGTGGATTGAAGCATGCTCGCATGAGGTCTCAAAAGTTAGCATTTGTAGCCTTTTTTGAAACCTGTCTCCAAATGCATGTATATAACCATGCATGTATATTTCCTATATCTATAACTTTTCAGTCATCAGTCCAACACTGTTTTTTTAATTAAGCTGATCACTAATTTGCGAATTTCCTATTAGCCCTACTAAATGCACCATTAAACTTTCTGTCCTTTGTTGGAGAAACTGGAAATGTCCCTGTCATCTTTTATGTCTTTTTTGTTTGTTGTTCTTAAATCATTCAAAGTTATCTTCCTAAAATCCCTGATTACATTTTTATCCCTTGTATATTAATATTTATTTATTTATGCTCTTTTTTTCACGAATTGCTATTTGCTTTGTTTGTACAAATTGTGATATGAGTTTACTAAACTGTATTATACATACAGCCGATGTTTAACCAAGTAATATGAAACGTTTGATGCCTCAGAAACAGTTCTACACAAAAAAGGTCAAAAGGTCAAATTGGAAGAGGATGGGACATTTGAGATCCCCACGTTGAGAAAGACAACCAGGGTCATGAGAGAGGTGGAAGAAGAACAAGAGATTATCATATTGAAGAAGATCCCATCAGTTCCACACAAAGAGCCTGAACAAGAGGAATTACCGCTGGTCACCAAGACCACAGTTGTTAATATTGAGGAGATGGTACATAAAGAAGAAGCTGCTGAGATTATGTTTGTCACCACGAGACATGAGGAGCAGAAGAAGCTAAAAGAGAAAGCAGATGTGGTGAAAAAGCCACAAGTTATTCAACCTAAAGAAGAAAAGGAACAGAAAGAGACTCCTAAAGATGCGTGGACCCGGCAGAAGCCTGTCCCAAAAGATGAGAAACCAAAAGATACCATTTCTCTGAAGAAAACTCCCAAGACACCTAAGGAGGAGGAAAGCGCCCCACCCAGTACAGCCCTAAAGAAAGTTAAAAAATTGCCTTTAGATGAAGTGGAACCAGAAGTAGTCAAACTGAAACCCTTCGAGAAGCCTCTTAAACCAGCAGAGGATCCAGAGAAAGACAAGAAGGAGAGGCCAGAGAAGGACACGTCACCTTTTCAGAAGGGGGAAAGGCTTCCCAGGCAGGTGGAAACCACAGAACCTCCAAAGCAATCTGAGAAAGAACCTGTTGAAGTAAAAGAGCCACCAGCCAAGGTGCCAAAACCAGGAGACCGAAAGAAATCTCCAGAGAAGGAGCCTGAAGAGGACAAAAAGCCAAAAAAGGTGAAGAAGATTCCAACAGTGGAACCAGAGATAGAAACAGTCAAGTTGAAGCCCTTTGACAGGCTGGCCAAACAGGCTACAGAGCCTGAGAAGAAACCCGCAGAGGAGAAAGAAAGGAGGCCAACTGATGATCTGCCAAAACGTCACACAAGTCCAGCTGAGACCCCTGAAGAACGGAAACAACAGGCTACACCAAAGAAACCTGAGATCCCAGAAGCTCCAGAGAAGAAGCCAGTGACACCAGAGAAGGTAGATGCAGCTCCCTTGGAAAAGACCATACTTCCTGTTCCAGCCCCTGCTGAGAAACCTGAAAAGGTTCTCGAGGAGAAAAAACCTCTGCAAGTGAAGAAAAAAGTGTTATCAAAGGAAAAAGAGGAAGAAGTATCTCTAAAACCTGTAGAGCAGCTCAAGAAGGTAGAGCTCAAAAAGACACTATCCCCGAAAGTTGAGAAACTTAAAGAAGCAGAGACCGTTGCAGCTGAGAGAAGGCCAAGTCTTGACAAACTCAAAAAGCCTCCTAAAACTGTTTCACCCAAAGAATCTATTGAGGATGTGACTCTAAAAAAAGTCCCAAAGAAGCCTTTGCAAGAGGAAGCCAAGGTTGCAGAACCGGCAAAGCCTGATGAAGGAAAGGTTCCCTTGGTAAAGGAAGTCTCTCCTGGAGCCGTGGAGATGAAGAAGGTTGCCACTCAGGCAGAGGAGGAAGTATTTGAAGAGGAGTTTGAAGCTGAGAATGAGGCTGTGCCAGAGGGAGAGGAGGCATGGGGCTGGGAGCTGGTTCCAGAGGAGAGTTACGAGCTAGAGGACTGGGAAGGTGAAGCAGAGGAAGGTGCTGTGAAGGTTCCAGGGGTGGCCAGGAGAGGTGAGATGGTGGCATCTTCGGTGACAACCAAAAAAGAAAAAACCATGCCTCCCTGCCATCAATAATATCCACTCATCTTCGCTTCCATAACCTCATCTAAAATCGTTTTCCCTCCATCGTATTTTAAGTGTGATGCGATTTCTTCATCTTTTCCTTAGACTTGTGTAATCATTCCGTGTCCGACTGCCGGTCACGTTTACCGCTTTATTTCATTTTTGTTATGTCGTTTATGTTTCTGCTGTTTGACCATTCTCCATTATGTATTGTCCCCACTCATTGCATTCGTCTTTGTTCTTCCATTTATTTTAATTTTAATGTATTGTCTTCATCGTGGTGTTTTTGTCGACCCCCATGTGAGTGTCAATACTTCATAAACTTACCATCAGAACCATTTCATATTCCCCAGTCCATTCACTACACTGGATTTCCTTACCCTGGCATGTTTAGCATGATAAGTATGTATGATTAGCCTGTGAGCATCAAATAATTTATATTCTTTCTGAACAGAGGGACAACCAACAGAGGAAGCAGGAAGAGGTAGAGGTAGAGGGCTGAAACGTAAGTTTTACCTTGATAAAACAATGATGTTCCAGCAAAACCAATGTTACCGTTTATCCAGAAAGGATTCACAGCGCTTCATTTGTTCACAATTTGTCACATGACAGCATTATTCCAAAATGGATTAAATTCATTGTTCACCTCAAAATCTGAACCCAGTATACTTTAATGACAAAGCCCAGATGTCCCAGCTTTACACTGGGACACCTAAACACAGCTGGCAGCCTGCAATTTGTCTCAAAACCTCACGTGGACATGCAGCGTAATCTGTGTGCATCAGGCTATTCATGCACTCAAAGTTAAGGTTTGGTAAGTGAGCAAGTGAGATGTTATGTGTAGTTTTAGACATCTGTATGCACTGCAAGCTTTTTGAAAGAGAAATTGATTCAATTCGTGAAGCTAAACTTAATGAGTTGTGCATAAATAATCGGTATTTAGACCTGCTAAATGCACTGTTTCATTTTTTTCTTTGAGAAGAATGTCTTTATGCTCTTGTTTTGTCTTTGTCAAAATAGATTAAATTAGTTTGTTACCTCAAACTTTGACACATAGTACCCAATAGTGACAAAGTAAAAAAAGTTGCTTTGAATTATTCCCATTTGATTCAGATTAAAAAACAAAAACATGTACGTAAGTATTCAGAGCCTTTGCCATGGCACTCAGACTTGAGCTCAGGTGCATCCTGACCACCTCTCAGATGTTTCTTACCACTTATTAATAATGATGGATTGCATTTATATAGCGCTTTTCTGGGCACCCAAAGCGCTTTACAATTCTACTATTCATTCACTCTCACATTCACACACACTGATGCAGGCAAACCACAGTTGTAGCCACAGCTGCCCTGGGGCAGACTGACAGAAGCGAGGCTGCCATATCACGCCATCGGCCCCTCTGGCCAACACCCGTAGGCGGTAGGGTAAAGTGTCTTGCCCAAGGACACAACGACCAGGACAGAGAGAGCTGGGGGATTGAACCGGCAACCTTCCGGTTACAGATGAGCTTCCCAACCACCTGGACCACGGTCGCACCCACTTCCAGAAGAACAACCAGGCCTGCATGGTAGATGGCCAGACAGAAGCCACTGCTCAGTATAAGGCACATGACAGCCCACCTGGAGTTTGCTAAAAGCCACCTGAAGCGCTGTCAGACCACGAGAAACAAAATTCTCTGGTCTGGTGAAACAGAGTTTAAACTCTTTGGCCTGAATGCCAAGTGTCATGTCTAGAGGAAACTAGGCATCCCTCATCACCTGGCCAATGCCATCACTACAGTAAAGCATGGTGGTGGCAGCATCATGCTGGGGATGTTTTTCAGCAGCAGGAATTGGAGACTAGTCAGGAAAGATGAAAACAGCAATGTACAGAGACATCCTTGATGACAGTTTGCTGCAGAGCGCTCCGGACCTCTGCAGCAAAGGTTCATGTTTCAGCAGGACAACAACCCCACACACCTGGAGAGATCTGAAAATGGCTGTGAACCACCCATGAAACCTGAAGAATGGGAGAAACTGCCCAAAAATCAGTGTGCCAAGCTTGTAGCATCATACTCAAAAAGCCTTGAGCCTGTATTTGCTGTTAAAGGTGCTTCAGCAAAGTATTGAGCAGAGGCTCTAAATACTGATGTAAATGTTGGAGTTTTTTTGTTGGTCTTTTTTTTAAGAAACTTGAGAAAGGTTTCTAGCTTTTGTCAGTTTGCCAGTTTTGTGGGTTATTCTGTGTCAAACATTGAGGTGAAAAAAATGTATCCATTTTGCTGTAACATCACAAAATGTGGGACAAGTAAAGCGCTGTGAATACTTTACTGACGCAGTACGCAGATACAGATATGATGACGTGAGCATGTCTTCTTTTTTCAAATGAAATGTGAATTGATGGTCTTCAATTTGTTTATTCAGCTAAGCAGACCCCATCTCCTGGAGAGGGCAGGGGTCGGGGGCTGAGGCCTGGTGGGAAAGGACCACCACCACCAGAGGAACCTTTTGCAGGGTTCAAGCTCAAAGCTGTCCCTCTAAAGTTTATCAAAAAGCTTCAGAACATTGTTCTGCAGGAAGCCGAGTCTATCGGCTCATCTGCTGTCTTTGAATGTGAGGTCTCACCTTCCACTGCTGTTACTTCTTGGATGAAAGATGGTAGTAATCTTCGTGAGAGCCCCAAGCACAAGTTCACTTCGGATGGCAAAGATCGCAAATTGAACATCATTGATGTCCAGCTGTCTGACACTGGGGAATATACGTGTGTGGCCAAGAACGCTGGCAAAGAGATATCTTGCACCGCCAAGCTTATCGTTGAAGGTATAATAATGTTTTGGCAGTCCTGAGATGCACAAAATGTAACCATTGGAATCCCCTTAAATAATGTGTGATGTCTCTGCTATTTTGTCGTGTTAAAGAGCTACCTGTGAAATGGATCAAAGAACTGGAAGAGGAGACATCAGCAATCAAGGGTCAGCCTGTGTATATGACCTGCGAGCTGAACAAAGAGAGGGATGTGATATGGAAGAAGAATGGTGAGGTCCTCAAGAAAAAGGAGGGCAAGATTCAGATCAATATCATTGGTATGCAGCATGCGGTGACCATCCAGAACTCCACGGAGGAGGACGCCGGTGTTTTCTCGTGTGAAGTGGCTGGCCAGGAAGACGTTAAGACTACAACAAATGTCAAAGTGATTGGTAAGCAGAATGAGACGTGCTACATGCTCCTACATATCTCAGTACACATCTTTATCAAATTTTGTGGCTTGTTTGTAGTTTGCCTAAAGAAATAGAAATATCATAACATTATTATGCATCTTGATATCCTATTGAAAAAGAATGCCGCAAAGTGTCCTGCAGCTAAATTTGATTTATTTCCACATCTTGGACATTAAATAGAGATCCTTGGAATTTTCAAACTGAGTATCGCTTAAAATTTAAACTACGTTAAGACTGAGCTGATTTTGTCATGCAATGTTTTATTTGTGCAAATTCTGAAACATAAGATTTTCATTGACTCAGTAATTTCAAAATTCAACAGAAATTGTCAAAGACTGGATAGTGAGACCACTGAGAGATCAGCATGTAAAACCAAAGGCTGCTGCAACATTTAAATGCGAGCTTTTCAAGGAAACTCCCAACTGGAAGTGGCTCAAAGGAGAGAATGAAGTCCAGCCATCTGACAAGATTGAGATCAAGAAGGAAGGAAAGGAGCTGACGCTCGTCGTTAAGAACTGCCAGCCTGATGACGTAGCAGAATATGCACTGGAGGTGGAAGGACGCATCTACACTGCCAAGCTAACACTTGGAGGTTCATCCATTTAGTTACCTATATTCATAGTAACTGTAATCATTTAAATCATTGCAATAGTTTTCTGTTGATGATGCATAATATTTAAGACTTGAGTACTAATTTCTAATAATGTGTTCACAGAGCGGGAGGCTGAGATCCTAAAGCCTTTGGTCAGCGTCGAGGTGGTTGAGAAGGAAGATGCCATGTTTGAGACTGAGATTTCTGAGGACGACATTCCCGGGGAATGGAAGCTCAAAGGAGAGGTTTTGACCAGATCCCCGGTAAGGCACAAAGAGCTTGTCTTCCATTTATATTGGTTCACACGTATTCTTTAATTTGTATGTTCACTCTTTATTCGCTAGTATATTGTAATGTTTTCACTAGACATGCGACATCCAAATGGAGGGTACAGTGCGTAGACTCAAGCTAAAAAACTGCCAGCTGGACCAGGCGGGAGAAGTGACTTACACGGCTCTGAACGCCATAACCAGCGCCATGCTTAATGTCAAAGGTAAGGGGAACTCCTGTCACCAAGAACTGCAAATGCAGTGTGCTGTAAAAGTGTCCTGTAAAAACAAAGGTGTAAGGTCTTAACCGAGGCGTCCTGTGAGAGTGGACCTTACACCTTTATTGAAAAGGATCGACGAGACAACTTGATCATTTGTGCCACTATATACAGTCTGGTGTGGGATCTATTTTCACTGGTTGAATTGGTGTGCTGTATTTGTTGTTGTTTTTGTTGTAAAGTCTGTTCACTGGAAAATATAAAGTATAAATGTGTCAGATTTTGTCTCCCTCTAAAGTTTATTTGTATCTTTTGTGGTTAAATCTGTGGACATGGACAGTTTATTAGTTAGCACATGTTAGTGAAAGTGTTACGGGACTCAATTTGAGAGGGACTTGGTTTTAGCAACAGCAATGGAGTTCTGCAACAAATCATTGATTTTCCCCGGCAAACATCTGTTGGAGTACAGACTTTAAGAAGTGGAAAGAAGAAACCTCTTATTATTGCATTCTCTGGGAACTATGTTCAGAAGATGTTTTTTCTAACCTGTGGCAAAACTTGAATGTGAATATTTTGAATTCTTGTTACTAACAACATGGTGTTCCTTAATAATAACTTCAATGTAGGAAGTCCTTCAACACCTTGTGAGAAAGAGGACTGATGTAGTTCAAGATAGGAAGAAGACTGTGTGCTGGCAATAGCACCTTTGTTGTCTTACTGACCAGTTTAAGCACTTTGCAGTGATCTTCAGTTTAGTCAACAGCAAGAACTAAGTTAGTGTTTTAATGGTCCCTGATACTAAGTGCTTCCTGATTCAGGGTAATTATACAGGTAGAGGGACATTTAAAGAGATACAGAAGGTACACCGACCTCAGGCTGTAGACTCCAGTCCTGTTGTTGTGTTCTGTTCTGTTGTTGACATATTGTACCTATGTCACTTTTTATCTCAGAAGTCGAAATGGACTTTGTTGTCCCGCTGAAGGATGTTTCTGTGCCAGAAAAGAAACAAGCTAAGTTTGAATGCACCATCACAAAAGATGTTTTTAAAGTCATGTGGTATAAAGGGGCCGACATCATCACCCAAGACCAAAAATATGACATCATCGACGACGGAAAGAAGCACATGCTGATTATAAACTGCTGTGAGTTTGATGACGAGGATGAATACATGATTGAAGTTTTAGGCAAAACCTCAAAAGCTAGACTCACAGTCGAGGGTAAGTAATGGGCCACATTTACTGGGAAAAAGGCCAGAACATGATTGTTTTCACTGCAGCCATTGTCTTGGTTACCCCACCATCATATGAGCTAACTCATATGACCGTGTTTTATTAATGCAATTGTAGGTATCAGGCTGAAATTTATCTCACCAATAAAGGATCAAACTGTAAAGGAAGGCAAAACAGCTCGCTTTGAGCTGGAGCTTTCTCACGAGAACATCCCCATCACCTGGTACAAGAACGACAACAAAATTCATCCGAGCAGAACGGTTGTCATTCATGTGGATGGAAAGAAGCATGCACTAGAAATGAGAGAAGTGACTCTAGATGATATCTGCCAAATTAAGGCTGAGGCCAAAGGAATTCTTTCCATGGCCAACCTGACAGTTATAGGTAATCCAAGAATAACGACCTGTCCTTTCTGTCCTCATTGTCAAGTGTGTCGTCTTTCCCACAGCTTTGTGTACAGTTTGTCCATTGTTGTGTCTGTCTGGGTCCACAAAAGTATTGTATTCTTGTCTCTGTGATATACGAAATCATTTTTTATGGTTTTCATTTGTGTTTCTCGTGTGTCTTCACTGTCGTGTTTTGTGCACTGTATATTTGTGGTGTATTGTGAAATTACCTCAAAATATTCCCTTTCTAGAGGGAGATCCGTACTTCACAGTTAAGCTGCAGGACTATACTGCAGTGGAGAAAGATGAGGTGGTTCTAGATTGCGAGCTCAGCAAAGATGTCGATGTCATGTGGTACCACAATGAGGCCGAGATCAAAGCTTCTAAGACAGTGAACATTAAAGCTGAAGGCAAACGCAGAGTCCTCATAATCAAGAGAGTTGGGGACAAAGACAAAGGACAGTACCTATGTGACTGTGGAACAGACAAGACGACAGCAACGCTTCACATTGAAGGTAAAGACCCAGAAATTGATTTTGGTATTTGGTCATTTTGAGGCAGCTTCCTTCTCTTCTTGATACTCATCTTCACTTGCACAGCCTGTGCATCGCGTCCAATCACTCACTCTTTTTTGCATTTTTTTACTTGAAGCACTTCACTTTCCAATCAGCGTTTACTGTTTTTTTTTCATCTCTCTCCATTAATAGCAGAAACTGGAAGACTAAAAACTAGAAGATTTAAAGTTTCCAAAAACGTGGCTCGAGAAGCTAAACTGTATTCGAATCTATGTGTCAGTCCTGTGGTGTCGTTGTCATGTCGGTGACTTTTGGTTATGAGATTTCCTTTTCAAAACACATCACTTATTGTCTTTCGAAGCACTTTGTCACTTTAGTAATCACACAGTTTCATACTGGATCAAACTAAATCATCACAACATCTTATTACCGGGACCACGATGCACTGGTTTCTGTATGTGTGTCAGTTGCCAAGGCAACTCTGTCTGTGACTGTCTGATGTTGACTTGTTTTTGTGTGTACATGTTTATATGTTCATGCCGTTGATTTTTTTGTCCCCTCTTTAAAACGTCAGCTCGTCACATAAAGGTGGTTCGGCCGATGTATGGCGCTGAGGTGTTTGACGGAGAGACAGCTCGATTTGAGGTTGAGCTCAGTGAAGACGATGTCCATGGCCAGTGGAAACTGAACGGAGAACTCCTCAGTCCATCCACTGTATGTCCCGTTAAACTGCATCTCAGCAGATATTCATTTATCTGTGGTTTCATTCTTTTACTTGACTTAAATCTGGATGTCGATACGCTAGTAGAGATAAACCGTAGTTGTGTCCTCATCACGTTTCTTTCACTCTCACAATTTTGCTGAAAACGTTTGTTGGCCATCTGCAGGATGTTGAAATCGTGGAGGACGGTGCAAAACATACTCTGGTCTTGTACAACTGCAGAGTACCTCAGACCGGCGAGGTCATGTTCACTGCTGCTAATGCCAAATGTTCTGCTAACCTGAAAGTGAAGGGTGAGCTTTCCACCTTCCTTTTTTTGAGTCAGCGTGGAAAGTCTCTGCCCACTCAAATATTTTGATTTTTTATTAATTATCTGTCTGAATCAACAGAGGTCCCAGTGTCATTCATTACACCTCTGGCTGATGTACACGTGTATGAAAAGGATGAAGCAAAATTTGAACTAGAAATTTCCCGGGAGCCCAAAAGCTTCCGTTGGCTGAAGGGATCTCAAGAGCTGTCAACAGATGACAAGTTTGAACTCCATGTGGAAGGAAAGAGACACAGTCTTATTGTAAAATCTGCCAGATATGAAGATGAAGGTAAATACATGTTCGAGGCTGAAGATAAGAGGACATCCGGAAAGTTGATTATCAAAGGTAAACAAAGTCGGATCTCTTTAGTGTTTTTAGGAGAAGAATTGTTTGGTGGGTACGTGACCGAATTCTCCTTTTGCGTGCTCGCTAAACTTTGTATGCCAAAAGCCCTTTAACGACAAACGCCACATTTCTTGTCAGGTATTCGCCTTGCATTTATCAAGCCAATAAGAGATGTGACCGTAAAGGAACGTGAAACTGCAGAGTTCAGCGTTGAACTCTCTCATGAAAAAATCCCAGTCGTCTGGTACAAAAATGACGTCCGTTTGCACCCCAGCAAAGTGGTGCACATGTCTGAGGAAGGAAAAGTGCACACGCTGGCCTTCAAGGAGGTCACAATTGATGACACCTCTATGATCAAAGTGGAGGCGATGGGCAAGACTTCAGAGGCCATGCTCACCATTCTCGGTTAGTATCGTACTGCAGAGGGATGCATCCAGATTTCCATAAAGAATGTACGGAGTGCAGGACTCGTTTACTTGTTACCATGAATAAACTATTTTTTTTGCCGTTCCTTCCTCTTACTGTATTAAAATGGAATTAACTTGTGACATTTTTGGTTGAATGTATACGCTGTACTTTCCATGACTTTAGCCAGTTAATGTTTTCAGCTGATATAATCCTGGTGTCTGCCCACAGAGGGCGACCTGTACTTCACTGTGAAGCTCCAGAATTACACCGCTGTTGAGAAAGATGAGGTGATTTTGTCCTGCGAGTTGAGTAAGGCCGCTGCTGAGGTCAAATGGTTCAAAGATGGCGAAGAAATCTTTCCCTCCAAAAACATTTCCTTCAAATCTGATGGCAAGAAACATATGTTGGTCATCAAGAAGGCAGCAAAGAGCAACATGGGCGCTTACAGCTGCGACTGTGGAACTGACAAAACTACCGCTGACCTTAACATCGAAGGTAATACCTGTGGTGATCCAGCCCCTCAGACTCCACCGGGACTGCAGAGACAGGCCCCACCCACCAGCATTCTCCAAACCCCGCCTCCTGTTATCTCCATCTGTCCTGCATTACTCACTTTTATTCTAAATGCTTGTAAAAGTTATCATTATAATACTTGAGAATAATTCAACCTTGCACATCTTACAGTGAATGGTATTATGGATCTGATAAGAAAAAAGTAGATGTGGATATGCTTTGAAATATTTTATGGGGTTAATTATTCTCAAGCGTTCCTCAACTTCTGTTTTTACACAAATTGTAAGCTTCTCTTCTGATTTTAACTCTCCTGTCTTGTCCTATGTTTAATTCATGCTCTCTACTGATCATCTGATTGTTCGTCTGTTACACTGTATCTGACAATGTGAAACTCTTTTCACAGATGTCGTCTAATACGTTTCCGTTCGCTTCCCTTCACTTGTAAGTTTCGCTAACATATTTTAACAAACTTTACAGAACGTGACATCAAGGTCGTCCGCCCACTGTACAGCGTGGAAGTTACAGAGACCGAGACGGCGAAGTTTGAGACAGAGATTTCTGAGGAGGACCTTCATGCCACCTGGAAACTGAAGGGCAAGACACTTCACCCATCTGCTGTAAGATTTCAAACCTATAAAATATAATTTCAACACATTTGTTGGAAATTTCATGAAAATGTTTTGAATCTCTTGTTGGTTTGCACATTGTTTGTTCTCAGAATGTGGAGATCAAGGAGGAAGGAGCCCGGCACTTGTTGATCCTCTATAACTGCAAAATGGACATGGCTGGAAGTGTTGACTTTGCAGCAGCGAATGCCAAATCCTCAGCTCAGCTCAGGGTCAAAGGTGACTGAAACAAGTCTGAAGTCAATCACAGTGATTTTTGAAATGTCTGTGATAACATTTGCCAGTATGAAACTAAAAATTCCTGAAATTCCTCCTCTTGATTTGAGTTATCAAGCCATCCTCTGATCCTCAGTAATAGAATTAACACAAGGAGCACTATTTGATAAGATTATAATTTGTTGTTTTTAATAATTCAAGAAATAATTAAAAGTTAGTGATGCAGTTATTTTAATAATGTTTCCCTTCACATGATTCATTTTGATTGATCATGTTCCAACTTGTCTCTTGAATTTAATTCAGTACAATATTTAAATAACTCAGCGACTGATTAAAAGCTCCTATAACAGCACAGTCTTACAAGTTTCTAGATTTAAAAACGGCATCTATTTCATATTTTGCTTCTCTTTAATGATCACATTTTGAATACAAGATTTATCAAATCAGTAAATGTTCAGAAATCAAAGAAGGTTCAGCAGTCCAACTACACAGTCATAAACAGTCCAGCTTAAGAAAAACTTCATTCTTGTTCACAGTGTAAGGATTTAAATGTGAGTCGTTTTTATGGTGAGACTGCAAACTCCTCAGACTGACAGCTTTCTGATTACATGAGCTGTCATGCTGCCAGAGTGCATTTCAACAGGGTGTAAAGGGGCCTTAATTCAGGCATGTGAAGAAGCCTGTTATAAATAATTGATGTGGCTTGCTAATCCACACTGACTTCCTAGAGCTCTGTATGTCCTGTGTTACCAAACGCCCCAGTAGTGTGATGTTGGGTAACTCCTGTGAGGACATTCACATTCTCCTTTTCCTGGGAAATTGCAAGCTTGTGATTGACAGGAGCAGACCGGCTTCCCTCAATGGATTTGGCAGATGTGGGCTCTCAGCCTATCAGGCTCCTTAGTTATTTTTGAAGCCACATTCCTTATCTAGAGAAGGGTTGCAGTGATTGGCAGGGGGGAAGGGTAGAACCGCAACTCTCACTGGCTCTGCCTGCCGTTTACATCTGACAGTAGGATTCATGCTAATGAGCTTGGACACCTAATGCCAAGTCTCAGGGCAGCTTGTTTCAGTTGTCCAAGGTCTTGCACCAGCCCGCCTTCAGTTCAAACACACCATGAGGAATAACCACTGAGGATTAGCCATGTCTCTCTGGGCTTTTTTTGGTTTTCACTGACCTGTTTTTCGGTCAGGGGCGCTAACCATGTTTTCTTCCCAATCTAAAGCCCGAGTGATTGGCCTCCAGAGGCCTCTGAAGGATGTCACCGTGACTGCTGGGGAGACTGCCACCTTTGAGTGCGAGCTGTCATACGAAGCCATCGCTGTCGAGTGGTTCCTGGGGGGTACAAAGCTGGAGCCAAGCGATAGAGTAAGTCTCAACACATCTGACTGAGCCCACCCAATGTTTCTTTACTGTGGACAGAATCACTAGGAGAGTCACTTCCTGAAACACAAGACCCATTAACATTCAGTTACAAACCACTACAAAAGTCCAGGCCTCATGATTGTGTCCCACAGCCAGAATTTCCCTTTCCATTTGTACACAATGTTCTTTTTTTTGTCCAGTGAACTGCTCCGGCTTCATGTAAGGCTCTGCTGGTGTGGGTTTGGGATTCCTGGTTTTGAGATAACATAGGCAGGAAGGCTTTTCTGCCCCACAAGCGTTTCTGCAGGGTTATTTTTAACAGCTGAAGGAGGCTGAGGTGCAGGGCAAGTGGCAGCAGAGCTATGACAGCTACAGCTACAAAACACATGAACTGCTATAAATGTTTTGCTTGTGCTGATGCACTTTCTGTTTTCACATTGTAATTTAAAGTTGAACAGTGAATAGTCCAGGCCCTGAAATGAAATCGAGCCATATCCAGATCCAAGTGTTTGAAGTTTGAAGTAACCTGAGAACGCCGTGGTCCTTATGAATCGTTCCCTCCTTCTCGGTTGCACTGCATGTTGCATGTTTAGCATAGGTGGAGGTTTCAGCAACTACTGTGGCTGAAGCACAGAAAAATGTAAAGCTGAATGGTTCCTCGGGCTCAATGAATAGCTTTTCCATCTCAGCACGTGTTTTTCTTGGGTAATACCAAAAGTGGCTGATTTGTTCAGCAGAGCATTTAAATACAAACAAACAGAAGAGTGTCATTGGTACATGTGTAGCAGATTATGAAGAACTGCACTTCCTCGAGTTCAGTTAAGATTCATAAAAGTGTCAGTATGAAGGGCAAAAATGTAAGTTTCAAAATTAAAACCAAAAGGAGAAACACCAAAAAAAATCTAGGTTTAGAGTTTGTCAAAGCAAATTTTATAGCATTATGGCAGATATACATTCACAAAGAGTTTAAAATATCAATGGCTAAGTAAAATTGATAAAAAAGCAGCAGTTTGTCTTTCTTCTTACAAAAAAGTGCTTCAGGCCTCACATGACAACCCAATTAATCTAATCTTATCTTTTATTTTGAAGAAAAAATATGCAGGTTTTTAGCTGAAGATGTCACAAATAAAGGTTTTTTTAATAGAGCTAAATAAACTTTATTATCAGTTTGTCTTGTTTTTATTTTTTCTGTTACATTTCTACTTATCAGCAAAAGTGTTTTTCTGATCAAGCAGCATTTTAACTATTACACTAATGGGCCACTTTATCCTCCACACTTGAATGTACTGCCTACTTGTTGACAGCTGGTGTGTCTTTTCATGCACACAGCAGTTATAAAGAAAAATATCATTTTACTTTCATCTTATACGGTTCTGAAAAATATAATTGTTAGGAATGAAAAATCGAACCAAATTCATTGGATGTCACATAAATTTCAGTTGTGCTTATTTTGTTAGTCTGATAAAGAAATGCTGCATGTTTCATTTGTGAGTGTGTTCTGAGGCAGCTCTGTCACATGCAGGACACAGTGGTAAAAGCAGCTGTTGGGTGTTATAGGTCGTGTAGTTTAAATTGGGAAAATGGGGAGGGGCAGAGGGGGAGGGGTGCCTATATTCATTTTGGCTGTCCAGGCTTAACCGAGAAAATCTCTGTGCTTCACATTCTGGAGATGTGGAAAGAGAAACAAAGGAACCTCCAAAAAACAAAGACTATTGATCATAACACATATAAACTTGTCTTACCATTAGCAGTTATTGTTTTGCTAACATGAGGAGGAGGATCAGGGGAGATATAGATATTTTCAGTGGCTTTAAACCTCACGGGCGATGTTCAGTGACACTGCAATACCTAATCCTTGAAGCAATGAGGTTTAATGTCATATATTTATTCATAGTCTGGGAAAAAACAGAAAAATCCAACTTAGATTGGAAATTAGTGAGTTGGTTCAGTGAGATTGGTGCGATAAGGTTTATACAGACAAAAACTGAATCTCTAAACTTGATATAAGATCTTCAGGGAAGTTAAAACCTGTGACATGTTGTGACATTCAGGGCAGGAAAATACTAAATATGAATGAACCTTTCAACCTGACAGGAAGTATAGAGGACAGATTAAACCCTGTGATTATCGACTCTGTTGCAGGTGGTGTTGAAGGCGGAGGGTAAAGTCCACACCCTGACTCTACGCAATGTCGAGCAAAACGAAGCCGGACAAATCAAACTCACAGCCAAAGACTTCCAGACTGAGGCCAGTCTTACTGTCAAAGGTAACCCAACAACAGTATTTAAGTATTTTTGATCTTTCTGAGTTAACTTAATTACAGACACCCTCTCCACTTTTAAGATTAGGCTTAAAACTTATAGTCAGGGCTGGATCAGGTGACCCTGAATCCATCCTGGTTATGCTGCAATAGGCTTAGGCTGCTGGTGCCTTCCATGGATGCACTGACTGTTTCTCCTCTCATCCCTTTTGTGTTTATACGCCACTCTGGATTTAATTATGAGTTACTATTAATCTCTGGCTCACTTCCACAGCATGTCTTTTATCTTGTTTCCCTCCCCTCACCTCCAACTGGTGGCGGTAGATGGCCGCCCCTCCCTGAGCCTGGTTCTGCTGGTTCCTCTTCGTTAAAAGGGAGGTTTTCCTTCCCACTGTTGCCAAAGTGCTTGCTCACAGGCCTGATTGTTGGGGATTCTCTGTATTATTGTTGGCTCTTTACCTTACAATATTAAGCACCTTGAGCCGACTGTTGTTGTGATTTGGCGCTATATAAACAAAATGGAATTGTTTCAGTGTCCTTCTAGAAGACAACAGCAATCAACACTGCACTTGCCACAGCTGACTGAAATCTCCAGCATTTTACTCTGCAAGTTGGTATATCTTGGTGTCTTTATAAAATAGAGCTTGCTCATTCCCATTTTGTATACAGTGGTTGTGTTGGTTGTGTCTTCCAGTTCAATTTGTTTGTTTGTCAATGTGGATGGATACTGTTAAATGCACTTAAGATATTCAATTCAATTTAATTCATATAGCACAAAATCACAACAACAGTCGCCTCAAGGTGCTTTATATTGTAAGGTAGACCCTACAATAATACACACAGAGAAAAACCCAACAATCATATGACCCCCTATGAGCAAGCACTTTGGTGACAGTGGGAAGGAAAAACATCCTTTTAACAGGAAGAAACCTACGACAGAACCAGGCTCAGGGAGAGACTTTGTCAGTGCATGGTCCAAGTAGTTTCCGCTACAATGGTAAATCTTTCTGATTCAGATTGTAAGCATGACTCAGGATCACAGACAGCTCACTGGCACAGGTCCTTGTCATTTGTATACCTGATTGTTTTACTTAGGTCTGTTTGTGTAGGTACATATCTCACAGAAGAAAGAAAACTTTATTCTGTGAGATATGAAAAAAAGGTTATTTAAAAAGGTCATTATGAACACATTATTCAGATATACAGTGTTTCCAATGTATAAACTTTACTTGTGGAGGCTGCACAGGTATATTATCAAATCCCCAAGATTATTTTGCACTTACCCATCTGACGCCAAAAAACACAATTGGCTTGGACCACAGCTACTCTCTTAGCTTACTGCAGCTTACTGAGACTTTACATTGTTAACTTAATTTTTTTCTGTGGGCATTTTAAGACTAGAAGAAGTGAAAAGTTGCACTGATAAATCAACCACAATATGTGACTATCACTGCAGCCTTATTTTATTGGCCAGGATGAGAGCAAATCCCACGAAAAATAAACTGATTAATGATTAATGATTTAATGTTCAGTTTCTACTTTACTGAAATTCAAACTGCTGTCTTCTCTATTTCTTTGTTCATTCAGAACCACCAGTGGAGTTCACTAAGCCTCTGGAGGACCAGACAGTGGAAGAGGAAGCCACTGCCACACTCGAATGTGAAGTTTCCAGGGAAAATGCAGAAGTGCGATGGTTCAGGGATGGACAGGAGATCCACAAGACAAAGAAATATGAGATGATCATTGACGGCTGCAAGCGAGCGCTGGTCATCCACCACTGCACTTTGGACGACTCAAGAACATATGCTTGTGATGCTAAAGACTTCAAAACCTCATGCTTCCTCAATGTTGAACGTAAGTATAGTTGTGAAATGGGAGGAAAATTAAGTTAGAAGTTATTAGGCATAAAAAGGAACCCCAATTAGACTGTGACTCACCCCTTATTGGCCTAAAACAAACCTCTCAATGAGAAGGGGTCCCCACGGTAACTAATGGGCCCAAAATGGGACAGAAGTACTGGGCCAACTGCCGATTGTCTCTATGCCCACAAGGAACTGTTTGGTCATAAAAACCCATCCTGTGAATCTCCAGATCTGCGCTGGTATTAATCCTGGCAGAGATTTGGAAAGCTGCAGGTTTTGAGCCAGCTGAATGCTCATAAATTTGAATCTCAGCACTGAGCAGCCCCATTCTGTCACCTTATGGCTGAGTTGCAGTGTTTCTTTAAGGCTTCCACTTTGCAAAAATACCATTTATAGTTTCAGTCAGTGAGAGCCTTTGACTTGAATTCTGTGGGCGCTTCAAAACAACCCATTGTTTCACAAATGTTGGTAAAGGTGGGTCCTTGATTTTATACAGCTGTGGCAATGGGACTGAAAACACCGGATTTCAATGATTAAGTAGTTTTGGTCATTAAGGAATCCTTGAAAAATCCTTGAAAAAACAGTCTCTGTTTTTGTTAAGGAACCCTTTTTAAGAGATAGATGGCACTCTGAGGTTTGTGATTTTAAGCTCCAACTTAAAATCAAATTACTTTTAGCATGCCTGTATACATACTCATTTGTCAAATCCCAAATCATGAACTCCCCACAAAAGTTAAAGTACCTTTTAAAACAGTAAAGAAACTTCCACATGAAGCCCAGAGGATACATTGGCTTTGCTCTTCTATTAAGGGAACCTCCCCTCCAGGATGTGGGAAACTGAGTGTATTAACGATTGTCTTTTTTTATGTCTGAATAGCTCCACACATTGAGTTCACAAAGCCACTCCACGACGTCGAGGTTGTAGAGAAGGAATCTGCCAGGTTTGAATGTGAAGTGTCCAGAGAAGACGTCAAAGTGAGAACACACGCTTTTGTCAGATGAACTTACTGTAAAGGTTACATTTCATGTTTTCTCTGGAGTAATCTTCCTCTCAGTGACCTCTTCCTTCACATCTCACAGGTCCGCTGGTTTAAGGACGGAAATGAAATCAGAAAGGGAAAGAAATACGAAATTATTGCACAAGGTCGCCAGCACATCCTCATCATCCACAAGTCTGTGTTTGACGATGAGGCTGAGTACGAATGTGATGCAAAGACCTCAAAGTCCTCTGGCATGCTTACTGTCGTTGGTAAGAATCAAAAAGTTCTTCTTCGATCACAGCCCCTTTTTTCATACACGTATTAATGTGTTTGGTTACTCGATTTTATTATTTAACTTTAGATGTAATTGTTCAGTTCTTCAAAGCTAAAGATAATATTAGACAACAATTTCTGATGCTCAAAGTAAAGTTTTTCTCAGATATTTGAACCATCACAAGAATAAAAAATTACAACTGCATATTGTCATTTTCTTCAGTTTGGTTTAGTTGGATTAAATTAAATAACTCAAGGAAAATAGCACATTTTACATTTGTGTGACCAATAAATGTTTGTGATTTGGAGATCAGTCAGTGAAATTAGAATACAAGTTGGATAAGCAGAAGTGGAGAGATTGATTTGATAATTTAACATAATTTTGCTGAAGCTGAATGAGTTTTATGAATTAAATATAAATGATGTGAGCATGATAGCAGTTATGGCAGTTTACTGAAAATTAATCTCGTTTTTTTAATTATTCATTTCATGAACTCCAAAAAAGAACAACAACACTAAAATATTCATAAAAATGAAAATTTTATGAAGATGATTAATAATAAATAAATAGCTGGCTAACATTGTGTTATGTCTGTTGTGTAGGCAATGTTGCTACAAGTTGCTAAAATATATGTTGTTAAAAATGTATTAAAAGGTTTTAAGCAACTAATGGAGGATTCCTTTCATTGCAGAGGAGGAGGCAAGGTTCACCAAGAACCTGTTCAATGTGGAGGGAACTGAGACTGACAGTGTAAAACTTATTTGTGAAGTCTCCAAACCCAGCGCAGACGTTATCTGGTACAAAGGAGACAAGGAGCTGCCAGAGGGTGGCCGCTATGAGCAAATTGTAGATGGGAAGAGAAGGATACTCCTCATCAAGGATCTGAACATGTCTGACGCTGGAGAGTACAACTGCAGGCTAAGTCCCAGCAACAAAACTTCAGGAAATCTCAAGATTAATGGTACGCAAAAAATGTTAAAGGCACCTGGGACAAAGTAACAGCGAGAGCAATAACACACACACAAAAGAAAATGCAGAGAAATAAATCTAAAATCAGGATTTATTATTTAAAACCCTTACCTTTCAACATCTATCACTCCATTTGCAACCCATCTTGGGTAAAGTTTAGGTTTTGGTTAATTTCAGGCCATTGTTATAGGATATTTTACAATTTGAAGCACCCAAATTAAAAGCTTTTAACAGATAACTTGATTGATTTGACTTGATTTGAAATGTGACAGCCTCTAGGAAATGTTCCTTTTTAGCATGTGGCTAAAAGAAACCCGAGTCTAAGCCTTAGTCTCACTTAAATAAAACCATCTCTAAGCTCTGAAATGCTTCCTGTGTTGCAGAATTAGCTGCTGAGTTCATCTCAAGGCCACAAAGCCTAGAGGTGGTGGAAGGAGAGAAGGCAGCGTTCACGTGCTCCGTATCCAAGGAGACCTATGAAGTCAAATGGATGAAGGATGACGTGGAGCTCGAGGCCGGAGAGAAATACCAGATAGTCACCGATGGCAAGAGACGAATCCTTGAAATCAAGGACTGTGAACTTAAAGATGAGGGTGGATACATAGTTATGATTGGACCAACTAGAGCCAGCGCCGACCTTACTGTGCTTGGTAAGCCCTGCCCACTTTAATTTGATCTCAGTTAATGGGAAGAAAACCTGCTCCCGAGAGACCAAATGAACTTTTAAATTAGTTTGTTATTCAAGTACACTACGCATTTTCCCTGAATCTGTATTTAACAAAAATGCAATAAAACTCATCAATTTCATCATTTATTTTTACATTTAAATTCGAGATCAGTTTAGGATCTTGTTCGACATACAGGTTGGCAGCATGAAGCAAAATATAGGAATTTATTGAAGTAAAATTTCTTTTTCATATTTAAAGTATATCTTTTTTTATTAATAATATTTTTGGCAAAACATTCTGAAACATAATATTAGCTTGTTGGCAGAAATGCCAAGAAAGTACTTGCAGTGCAAGAAGGTGTCATCTTTGGGTTTTGTTTCTTTCCTGGCTCAAGGAGTTCAGCCGTTTGAAATTAAAAGTCTTTTGTCCAGATGACCCAGAAATATTCTCATTGGTGTCTGCTCTATTATTTTCTGCAGAGAGACTGAAAATCATCACTCCTCTAAAAGACACAGAGGGCAAAGAAGGTCAGGAGGTCGTCCTGAACTGTGAGGTCAACACAGAGGGAGCAAAGGCCAAGTGGCTGAAGAACGACGACACCATATTTGAGAGCAGCAAGTACATAATAACCCAGAGAGACAATGTCTTCTCCCTGAGAATCAAAGATGTCCAGAAGGGAGACGAATCCAACTACAGCATCAACTTGACCAATCAGAGAGGAGAGCAAGCCAAGAGCCAGTGCAGCCTGACCATCAGAGGTGAGTGGTTCCTGGCAGCAGCATGGCTGCATGTTTTTAGGTCTGCGGCTAAACCGCAACAGTTTTGTTGTGTTTGCAGTCCCACTGTCACCTAAACTCAAACATCCCCGAGTATTGTTGCTGACCATGTACATCACTTGATGATTTCTACTTTGAGCACTTAATGCAGGGGTCCCCAATCCCAGTCCGCGAGGGCCGGTGTCCCTGCAGGTTTTAGATCTCACCCTGGGTCAACACACCTGAATCACATGATTAGTTCATTACCAGGCTTCTGGAGAACGTCAAGACATGTTGAGAAGGTAATTTATCCATTTAAATCAGCTGTGATGGATCAAGGACACATCTAAAACCTGCAGGGACACCGGCCCTCGTGGACTGGGATTGGGGACCCCTGACTTAATGTATCACATTACAAGACTCACATCATCTCTAACATGATGATGGGTTCACCGAACAACAGTCCTCAGATTTGGTCCAGTAGATCACCTTTGACATGAGAAGGAGAATTGTAGGACGTCCAATGCACTATTAGCAAAGTATATAAATGCATGGTACCAAAGTACCTACAGTATTAATGTCTGAAATATGACTGTACTTTGTGTTTTTCAGAGGAGAGTCTAAGAATTGTGGTTCCCCCGGAGGACATTGACACTCAGGAGAAGAGGACCATCAGCTTCTCTTGTAAGGTCAACAGGCCCAGTGCCACTCTGAAGTGGATGAAGGCCGGTGAGGAGATTACCTTCAGCAAACGCATTGTCTACAGAGTTGACAAAGACAAGCATACGCTTACCATCAAAGACTGCACCCTGGCCGATGAGGGTGAATACACAGCTGTAGCCGGAGATGACAAAGCCACAGCAGAGCTCATCATCAGCGAGGCACCGACGGATTTCACCATGCACCTAAAAGACCAAACAATCACCGAGTTTGAGGACGCAGAATTTACATGCAAGTTGACCAAAGAGAAAGCCGAAGTCAAGTGGTACAGAAATGGCCGAGAGATCAGAGAAGGACCCAGGTGTGTGAAACGTTTCTTATTTCCTCTGTGAATGATGTGAACACACTCTGTTCATTTAATTTTAAACTGTGACCAACACAACAAAGACCAAACTGATTTCACCGGTAATATATTTCATTATAGAACCTTATTATATTTATATTATAAGTAAATACAGAGTACTAAATATATACTGTACTGTGCAAAGGTCTCGAGCCGCCGCTTATTTCTTCATACTTTGGTTCCAAGAAGCCATACTATGTCCTGTTGTTCGAAGTAGTCCTGAGCAATAGATCTCCAGGCCTTCTGAAGGTTTTTCATTGTTTTTGTTTGAGCACTGGTTGCTTTTTTACTCACTTTCAGCCCAGTCCATTTTCCATCTGTCCACCTATCCATTTTTTTCTGCTTATCCGGGGCCGGGTCAACCCTCAATAAGTGGAATGTCAAGGAGTTCACAGAGATGTCACCTCTCTGGGGCGTGTGCTGGGTCTTCACCAGGCCTCGTTCTAGTCGGACATGCCCGAAACACTTCACCCAGGGGGGCATCCTTTACAGCACGTCCCATTTAGTGCTGCACTCATTTCTATTACTTGCACCGCACAATAACGGTTTACCACTTTGCAGAGAAAGGCGAAGCACATGCACGCCATCAAGGAGTACTCGTGCATGGCATGGTCAAAGTTTAAGCAAGTTGGGCGCTGGTTTAGCTCACTGGGATGAGCAGGCAACCATATGCTGTGTGGCTGACCCGGGTTTGAGTCCAACCTGCCGCCCTTTGCTGTATGTTCCCTCTTTCAATCTGCTTTTCTGCTTTCAAACCAGTTGAACTTTAACCGCTGCACCCTGTGACTTGCCTTTGCTCAGCCAATAGAAATGAAGCCTACAGCTATGCCAGGTTCAACCACACAATGAAAGAAAACATTCTGTGCAGATCCAAGTTCAGTGAACTTTTTGACGCACATATGTAGAGACCTCCAGTCATTAGGGAACCTTTTTTCCTCATACTATATTCCATACATGTGTGCACGTGTTTTAATAAATCACCACACCTGTTTCCCATTGTCATAACAAAAGATAAAGAAATGAGGGGTGGCTGAGTCTTTTGCACAGTACGGTTTAAATACAAATTAATCAACAAAAACAACGGGAGAAGTTGCCCTCAGTAATTTTAGTGGTTTTGAACACACGTTCCTGCACAATTACTCTCAGTTAGCAGCCGTAATCTGAGCATGGCCAGCTACACTGCACCCCCAAATCACAAACTGCAGTAACTCCCAGACTTAATGACTTTACACATTTACAAAGGAGAAAAAACAAAAGTTTATTTTTGTATCCATACAGAATTCTTCCTGATGAACAGTGTCCTCCGTTTTTACACTTTACTGTTTTGGAATCTGTCTCCTTCTTTACTTTTAAACAATTCACTATTTTGTCTCAGATACATATTTGAACGAGATGGAAAGATTTGCACTTTGCGCATCAAGGAATGCAGACCTGATGATGAATGTGAATATGCCTGTGGTGTGGAGGAGAAGAAATCCAGAGCCAGGCTTTTTGTTGAAGGTGAAGTCCTCAGAGTTGCCTCAGTATACCAAGAGTTTTCAGTAGAATGTAGTTCCTCTTCTGTTCCTGCTTGGTGTGACCACTTTAAAAATGTTATTTTGTCCTGCAGAGACCCCAGTGGAAATCATCAGACCCCCGCAGAACGTGTTTGAACCTCCAGGCTCGGACGTTGTGTTTGAGGTGGAGCTCAACAAAGACAGAGTGGAGGTGAAGTGGTTGAGGAACAATATGACCGTTGTCCAGGGAGACAAATACCAGATGATGAGCGAGGGTAAAGTCCACAGATTGCAGGTCTGTGAGATCAGACCTCGGGACCAGGGAGAGTACAGAGTCATTGCCAAGGATAAGGACGCAAAGGCCAAGCTGGAACTGGCAGGTGAGAGTGCAGACAGAAAAATACAATAACTGTCACTGCAGTCACTGCTACTGCAGTCCAAGTCCATGGCATTGTCCAGTGACCCATGGGTTACTTAGAAAAATCAGTGTTGTGTTCAGTAGTTATTGTACCCGCTACATGTGCTACTGATGATATCTCTCACCTCTTGCAGCTGTGCCACAGATAAAGACCACTGACCAGAACTACGTCACAGATGTTGGAAAGCCTATTATCATGGTCGTCCCCTACAGTGCCTATCCACAAGCTGAAGCTGACTGGCTGTACAACAACCTAAGTCTGCAAAAAGACAACATCTACACCTCAGCTGAGCACACAGAGTACCGATTAAAGAACCCCAAGAAGGTCGACGAGGGCTCCTACAAGATCATCATCAAAAACAAACATGGAGCGGGAGAAGCTTTCATCAACCTGAATGTCATTGGTAAGGTCTCTTTTGTTATGTAGGAGCAGCTAAAAGCTGGTTAACTACAAGTAAACTGCAACAAAATTATACTAAATTAATGTTAAGACAGTTTACAATTAAAATTATACTGAACTGCAGCTTTCACAGGGATTTTATAGTAATTACGTGTGATATTAGAGATAAAATAGTTACTAGTACAAGCTAGTTTTTTTAAATAGTCTGACCACTATTGGGATCATTAATGTTAAATATATATTGTAAAATGATGTGAAGCCAAATCTGGATAACACATTGGCAAAAGCTAGTGTTCTTCTATATTAATCTAATTCAGATGATACATAGTGCCTCAGTATTTCTCAACCCATACATAATGAATGTTACTTAAATCTGCAGGTTCTTTTCTTCAATAGTAGCTGAAGCAGCATGGAAAGCATGCATGCACATTTGCATGCATGCAAATGTGCAAAATATTTTTTTAAATATTCAAAAAGAAAAGCATAAAAATTCTCAAATCCCGTAATAACGAGTGAACTTTAAAAGCACCAGTCATACTTAAAACAACAGAATAATTGGTGTCGTGTGGTATTTTCACATCTGCTGTTTCTGTGATTAAGAATAAACTTAAAGATTTAGAACGGGTTTCTCTTCATTCAGAGCTGATACTGTAGTGTACTAAAATGTTGACATTAACTTTTTTCTTTCACAGTAAATGTAAATAGATGTCCATAGGCTGCTTATCTTATCCTATAATGTGATTTTCTTTTTCCAGATGTCCCAGGACCTGTGAAGAACCTCCAGGTGACTGACACTGCAGATGGTGAGATCAGCCTCGCATGGGAGGAGCCTGAGAGTGATGGCGGCAGTAAAGTCATCGGCTACGTAGTGGAGAGGCGTGATGTGAAACGTAAGACCTGGACACTGGCCACCGACCATGCCGAAAGTCCTGAATACACAGTGACCGGCCTCCAGAAGGACTCCAAGTACCTATTCAGAGTCTGTGCCCGAAACCGGGTTGGCAGTGGACCCACTGTGGAGACTGACGAAGCTGTGCAAGCTAAGAACAAGTTTGGTGAGATTTACTGTATTTATTCATCTTTCGCAGATTGACATTTAAATAATGATATAAAGTAGTTCTGATGTTAGACAGTAAGCTTCACTTTAAGGTAACAAAAAAAGACGTAAAACTAAGTTGAAGAGATGTTACTTTTTTAGGTAAAATAAAAACAAACAATAGTTTGGTCACCTTTATAAATATAGAGACTTTATATTGCAAAATACTGATAAAAATTTGTAGTGCATGAACTGACATCTTGGTAATGTTAGTTTATTGTTCTCATAACTGAATTAGACGGAGGCTAAATCAAATTATCTGAATATGGTGAGTTAATATAACCACATTTTCTAAACCATTAGGTTATCAGGTTATGTCCCAGCGCCTCCTAGGCTTTAGGCTAGTAAATACGCACATGCTCTTACAAACATACCAAATCTTTAACATCTGAAGTTAAGTTGACCTGATCTGCTCATATCCTTGTTTCTTTTTTAAAATCTTTACTCTGTTAGAGTTCAAAATAACCCATGATATTTTATTTTAAACTGTTCCTTTACACAGCCACTAACCTTCTCTTAGCTCCTTTATGAGCCACAGGATGTTTCAGAATAAACAGAGGCATTGATATTTTGATGAAAGGAAATTAAACAGAGTCTAGTTAAGTGGACAAAAGTAGCCCAAACTTCCAAGTTCAAGATCTTTGAGGTGCAAATTTAATTTGATATATACTTTAATACTTGGATGCTTGAACATATGTTCACTAAAATATGTTCTGTTTATCTCTGTAGATGTTCCTGAAGCTCCTCTGAATGTGATCGTGGGAAACGTCACCAAGTTTGGCTGCACTCTGTCTTGGGAGCCTCCCATGTCAGATGGAGGCTCTCCCATTACCTCTTATATCATTGAGCTCCGCGACAGGACGTCAGTGAAGTGGTCTCCTGTCCTGGTGACCAAACCTGATGACCTCAGTGCCATCATTAATGATGTAATTGAGAATAAAGAGTACATTTTTAGAGTGAAAGCTGAGAACAGAGCCGGTGTCGGCAAACCCAGTGCTGCCTCACAGCCCGTCAAAATCATGGATCCAATCGGTGAGTTTGGCTCATGGAAAGAAGTTTGGTTAGCCTTTAGAGTAAGAAAATGATTATCTAATGGTTTGATAAGGTTAGTCTGTCCCTCAAAATCAGGGAAAATCCAGACACAATATTGAACAGAAAGAAGTTAGCACTCCGAAGCCAACTTAACTAGTTCAGTGTCAACTTTTCTTGCCTGGTAAAACGTGGCACACACACTGGTTTACCCTTGGATACTTCTAACTTAACAGGTTTAAAAAAAAAAAATCCAAAATGTGTATAAATTAATAAAAATTGGTGTTTTCTGACCTGCAGAGCGTCCCAGCCCCCCTCTGAACCTCTCCTGGCAGGACCAGAACAAGAGCTCAGTGCAGCTCACCTGGGAGACTCCACTGAAGAACGGAGGCAGCATGATCACTGGATACATCATTGAACGCTGTGAGGACGGTTCTGACAAGTGGCTCCGCTGCAACGCCCGTCTCTGCCCTGACCTCTTCTACAAGGTGCAAATCAAAGAAAATCATCTGCAAACCTGAGTAGCTGTTTCATTGATGTTGAATGTCTTGTGACCGACACTGCAAACACAAGTTATAGAATATCATAGAAAGGTTATTGATGCATATGTTAAAAAAACAACCTTTGAGTAAAAGCCCTTTATCAGCTCCTTCGGGCTAAAAGCGTGTCATTAGATAATTGACAAGCCTTCCAGCGAGGGTTTAAAAAAACCTGTCATTTAAAAAAGGCAAACCAGTTGTTTCAAAGTAAAAACCTCCCAAAACTGTCTTTTAAAGTCTTTTAAATACAAGGTTTTTTAAAAGTTTGACATTTCTTTGTTGTAATCCCTCACTGACGTTTGCCTCAGGTGTCAGGTCTGAAATATGGGACTAAGTACAACTACAGAGTGTTTGCTGAAAATGCTGCCGGAGTCTCTGAGCCTTCAAACATCATCGGACCTCTGCTAGCTGACGACCCACATGGTGAGATTAATGATGTCTTCTCACTTGGTTTTTGTATTAGTTCATAGTTATTTTATTCATATGCTATTTCTTCATAGTAAAATCCTTGGCAAAGGCAGGCACGTTAAAACCTCTGTCTCTTCTCCAGTTGGTCCAAGCTTTGACCTGAGTGCTTTTAAAGATGGCCTGGAAGTGATTGTTCCCCAGCCTCTCACCATCAGAGTCCCCATAACTGGATATCCAATACCTGTTGCTAAGTGGACCTTCGGAGAGAAGGAGCTATCCAGTGTGGATGATGAGCGGGTTTTCCTCATGACAAAGTCAACATTTACAGAACTAATGGTCACTCCGAGTGTCCGTCCAGACAAAGGCGCCTACACGCTACATCTGGAGAATGATGTCACATCGGTCTCTGGAGAGATTGAAGTCAATGTTATTGGTACGCCTTAAAAATCTTCCTTAAAAAAACTGAGCAGAGGCTTGACAGATGTTACATTTTTGTTAAAATTGTGTCATCGGATTTCTGTTTGTGTCTCCAGCTGCACCCAGTGCTCCAAAGGACTTCAAGGTCCTTGAGGTGACTCGGCAGCATGTCCACCTGAGCTGGGAGGCTCCAGAGCATGATGGAGGAAGTCCTCTGATTGGCTACCAGGTGGAGAAACGAGACGTGTCCCGCAAGACCTGGGTCAAGGTACAACAGTGACATCGGCTTTCAGAGTGTGCTGAACCAGCTGATCACTACATAACATGTCATCTAATATTTAAATTAAAAAAGTGCAATTTTATATTTTATTTCCAGTATTATCACCCACTCAATAATATCTCCCCTTATAGTATCTGCATGGCCCCTACCTATCATGAAGAAATGTTTAGCTGGACTGCACATGGTGATGAAGGACCAGTTAAGGCTGACGTTAAATCTTCTTTCTCTAAGGTGACCACAGGGATCCAGGATCTGGAGTTCACCATTACTGACGTGGTTGAAGGGAAGGAGTATTTGTTCAGAGTCACCGCCTGCAACAAATGTGGACCGGGAGAGCCAGCATATATTGACGAGCCAGTTAACGTCTCCTCTCCTGCAAGTGAGTAAAGGCAGTGTTTAATGTGTAATATTGATGTTAATGATGATACTGGCTGTCTCTATTAATCAAAATACTTAACCACATTCTTCATACACGTAGAGTCAGAACAACACGAGACTTCCTTTCGATTAAAGTGCTTCTGAGAAACTTTCTAAGTGCTCCAACTGTTTTTTTCTCCAGCTGTCCCCGACCCTCCAGAAAACCTGAGGTGGAGGGACAAGTCAGCCAGTGGCATCTTCCTGACCTGGGAGCCACCAAAGTATGATGGCGGGAGCGGCATCCGGGGCTACAATGTTGAACGCTGTCAGAGAGGAACGGATAAGTGGGAGCCCTGTGGCGACTTGGTACCTGAGCTGAAGTGCCAGGTGACAAATCTTATTGAGGGTCAGTGGTACTCTTACAGAATCAGAGCCCTGAACCGACTTGGAGCCAGCCGGCCCTGCAAAGCCACTGATGAGATCCAGGCTGTTGATCCTAAAGGTACTTGTGATGTAGTCCTCTTAGGACCACGAAATTGCACATGGTGTAATCCAAGGTTACAAGTTATTCCTCCGTATAAACTTAAAATTATGCAATTGGTAAAGAACAGCAAAAAGATTTGCTTCAAGCAAGCCATTAGCTTTACGTGGTCACACTGAGCTTGCTGTCCTCTTTACTCTATTGTGACTATGGCATCTCAATGCCAACCTACTAACTGACTTCTTGTTCTTAATTTCTATGCAGAGCCTCCAGAGATCCAGCTGGATGCCAAGCTTCTGGCTGGTCTGACTGCTAAGGCTGGCAGCAAGATTGAACTTCCTGCTGATGTGACAGGTAAGCCTGAGCCACGAGTCAAGTGGACCAAAGCCGACCTGGTCCTCAAACCAGACGACAGGGTGTCCATTGACACCAAGCCAGGACACTCCATGGTCACCATCGCCAAGACAAAGAGAGATGACAGTTCCACTTATATCATCGAGGCCACCAACAGCAGCGGTCGTGCCACTGCCACTGTGGATGTCAACATCCTTGGTAAGATGAATCAACGACCGAGAAAGGTACAGATTCTCAGTTTCTGCTGATTTCAATTTTAAATCTGCTCTTCAAAACAGATAAGCCTGGTCCTCCTGCTGCTTTTGACATTTCTGAAATCACCAATGAGTCCTGCTTTCTGGCTTGGAACCCTCCACGTGATGATGGTGGCTCCAAAGTTACCAACTATATTGTTGAACGGCGAGCTGCTGATAGTGAGATCTGGCACAGACTGTCCTCCACTGTGAAGCAGACCACATACAAAGCTACCAGTCTGATCAAGTTCAAGGACTACATCTTCAGAGTATTTGCTGAAAATCAGTTTGGTGTTGGTCCAGCTGCTGAACACCCACCAATCACTGCCAAATACCCCTTTGGTAGGCTACCTTACATCTAATATCTTAGAAACAGAAATTTCCATTTGTAGATGAGTCCATTTCCAGTTTTCTTTTATGTAAAGATTCATATACAGTAGTATTTTTTCTGTTTGTTTGGATTAAAATGTCTGATGCAGCATTAAGATGGAAAAACAGCTTAATCGTACAGTGCATTTATAACATTTTTTATAAGATCCGGTGAGAGATTCTTGTTCTTGTTGATTGTCAGCTAATTGAAGAGTTTAGTGTGGAACACTAAACACTTTTTACTTTCAGGTCCCTAGTTGGTCAAGTAACATCAAGTCTTCATGACTTGGACTAACCTGATGCATCTGATCTTGTCCTCAGATACTCCCGGGGCTCCTTACAAGCTGGAGGCTTCAGATATTGCAAAGGACTCTCTGAATCTGAACTGGTATGAGCCTGATGAGGATGGAGGAAGCCCAATTACTGGATACTGGGTGGAGAGATACGAAGCTGACCATGACAAGTGGATAAGATGTAACAAGCTGCCAGTCAAAGACACAAACTACAGGTGAGCCTAGCTGTCACATTTCAGAACTGATGTTTATACATTGAGCTTCTTTGGTAGATTAGTGTGCTGATGCACTTTTCCAACAGAAAAGTTTAAACTCAGAGTGCACAGTGAAAGTGACAGGAATAATAGAAAAAGTATTGGTGCTCCTGATGTTTTCTGTTTTCTCTAATACTTCACTGAAATGAAATGAAATGAAATGTGTTCTTAACTATAAAAACACAGAACAACTATGTGGGATAGGTGGCTGGTCAAAACAAGTTATAGCATCTAAAAGGTTTTCACTGTTATCAGGTTCACCTTCTATCCAGGACTCTCTGGATCAAATATATTTTTGGAGATAATAACTTTTTAGATTTCATTTATGAGCGACCACTGTGTATGGACAAATGTGTGGTTTAGCAACACCAGACTGAAATCTAACTGATCTGGTTAATTTTGTTGTTTTCACAAAACACCTGTCCCATAAGTTAACCTATTAGAAAAACAGATAAAGTTTTGATTTTGATGCCAACAGACAAAGGCTGACTGAAGCAATAAATTCATACAGCCGTCACAGCTGTGCTTCAGTGTATTACACCGAGCTGAAAAATTGTCTGGCAAATAGATCTTGTATAAGAATTTCTTTTATTTATGTATTAATCGCATTATTTTATTGTATAATGCTTGGTGCCACTGGATTTTAGCATGTCTCACACTCATGCAGTAAGACAGATGGTGGGGGTCTGGTAAGGAAGTTGGGGGGAAGCAGACAACTCCACAGGAAGAGTCTTTTGTCTCTTCGAGGACTCTTGGAGGTAGAAAGGGAGTGCGAACCTTAAGCTGTGAAACAGCTGTGTACTGCCTTTTGTTCCTGGAGAAGGTATTTAACTGAGAGCCATGCTAGGCTCAGTGACTCTGCTGACCGTCTGCCCCACGATCATGCAGGCTCCACCAAGCTTGGTTTTCTGTTCTTTGTTTGTGATTAAAGAATGTTAGCTACCGCTCACCACTCGTCTGCAGGCTTTATTTAATGGAAAACTTCCACAGCAATCTCCATTGTTCACATTTGCAACACTACAGCAGCAACACAGCAGTGTTAATACTGGCCACTGAGTCTTCATCTGAAATGCACTGTACCTTGTGATAGTTCCCAATGTTAAAAACAAATGATTTGTGTAAAAGCATATGGGAACCTAAGATTATGCATCATCTCTATTATTCAACATCTGACAATGGAAATGAGGCAACAGCATAAACTGAAAAAACAAAACGTTGACACTATTGGTCTTATAGAAGTTTTTTATATTTGCATTAAAATGCAGGTAAAAAGAGAACTTTCATATGCTATAACTTTTTTGACCTGTCAAAGACACAAAAAAGGTTAGCCTAGCTACTCTGCTGTCGAATTTCAAAGCTCACTTTTACATTAAGCTTCTTTGGTAGATTACAGTGTACTTTTCTTCATTAGGGTCAAAGGTCTTCCAACCAGGAAGAAGTATAAGTTCCGAGTCCTTGCTGAGAATCTGGCCGGAACTGGAAAACCCAGCAAGGAGACAGATCCGATCCTTGTTAAAGATCCTATTGGTACTAAATTTCCCTTACTTCTATAAGCACTTTAAAAATGTTTAGAATAGATAAATATGTCACGGTTGTTTTTCCTGCCAGACCCTCCATGGCCCCCTGGCAAACCCACAGTGAAGGACGTAGCTAAGACGTCATGCTTCCTAATGTGGACCAAACCAGAGCATGATGGCGGAGCAAAGATTGATAGCTATGTCACTGAGATGCTAAAGAGCGGCACCACGGACTGGATCCGCGTGGCAGAGAACATCACCATGCTGGAATATTTCCTAAAGGGCCTGATGGAGAAGCAGGAGTACTCGTTTAGAGTGCGAGCTGTTAACGTGGCTGGAGAGAGCGAACCCAGTGAACCCAGTGACCCAGTGCTCTGCAAAGAGAGACTCAGTAAGAATAACTCATGATCTAAAAACAGAAAAACATACTGGAGCAAGACATAGATCAGTGATCTGTTCTGCACTATCTGCCACATAATACAAGAGGGTGAGCTTAAAAAAAATATGCAATTTATAACACACACACAAATAAACATAGATATTTAGTGTGTGTGGTTCTATAACACAGGTGCTGTCAGACAATTTAGACAAACATGAAATAAAAACAAATGTCTAGAACACTTTAGCAAACGGTTAACTGTACAATAAGCATACGTGGGGTTCTCTGAGAAAGGTTCCCACATAACCCTCTCAGAATGCTAATAAAACTGCGATAAAAATAGACAGAGGTGGGGTTGATTAGAGCTGCTTATTTTTTCCAGCATATTTTTTTATGTTCAAAATTTCATAAGATTAAAATCTTGCATTTATTCAGGGTGGGTTTTTTTGTTTTTTAAATCTATGTCCAATCATGAGCATCAGTATAATGGGATATATCATAGCTTCAGTACCAAAACTGAAAACCAAAACTTAAATGCACGCTTAGATAATTGGTAAAAATGGAACGCCCTCGGGAAAACGTCTATAACTAATGTGGGGAATACAAGACAGGAGGGATGTTCAACAGCTGAACTCTCAGACTGGCAGCTCAGCATTTACTGTTGTAGGACAGCTGATCACTGTAAGTTCAAACTCTGAGTATGTTCACCCTGAATTAAACAGGGTTTTTAGATGAAATGTGTTTTTAAAAGACATTAAAAGGGACTGGAAAAGACAAATGATGTGACATGTAAAGCACAGTTTCACATTTTCTTAAATTGAGTTTAATTGTTTAAATTTAGTTTGTTGGAATATTTGAAGTTTTAAACAGTCAAGACATTTCCCCCTAAGACAAACTGGTAGAGAATAAGCGTGGTACACTATGGTATATGGGCGATACATCTAACAGCTGGTGCTCTGAAGCTGGCCAGGTTACAACGACAGATTAAGGTCTGCTATTTCCAAACTGTGGTTTGTCTTCCTTTCCCCAGACCCTCCCTCAGCTCCACGCTGGTTAGAGGTTGTCAACATCAGCAGGAACAGTGCTGAGCTGAAATGGGCAGCTCCTGAGCGCAATGGAGGTTCAGCCATCACCAACTACATTGTGGAAAAACGTGATGTGAGGCGTAAAGGTTGGCAGACTGTGGACACCACAGTCAAAGAGCTGAAGTGCGACGTGAAACCGCTCAATGAAGGATCGCTTTATGTGTTCCGTGTTGCTGCTGAGAACGCTGTGGGTGTCGGACCCTTCTGTGAGATGGAGGACTCTGTGCTGGCAAAAGACACTTTCAGTAAGTTAGAAAGGATGCGCAGTCGTGAATGCACAAATCATTTCAATTTGAAGGCAATGAAAATCCTCACTGCTGATCTGTCAAAGAATGACGATAATATTTCCTCATTTCCAGCTACTCCTGGCCCACCCTACGCTCTCGCTGTCAGTGCTGTGACCAAAAGATATGTGGACTTGCAGTGGGAGGCACCGAAAAACGATGGTGGAAGACCCATCCTCAGGTTACATTTTACCATTTTATCACATTTTATCTTGTACCCTGTATGTGACATTGCACAACTTAAGTCCCGTGCAACTTAAAAATTTCTGCAAAACTGATTTCCTTACGTTTCTCATGCAGGATAGGCACTTAGTATACCACCATGTAAATGGCACCTGCAGCAAAAGCAGCAGATTTGTTTCCTCGACCTAGTATGTATAAAGGTCTATTTCCCTTGTATTCCATTGGGTGTTCAGGTATTCCATTGAGAAAAAAGAGAAGCTTGGAACTCGCTGGGTGAAATGTGGGAAGACTTCAGGTCCAGACTGTAAGTACAGGGTAACAGACGTCATTGAAGGAACAGAGGTTCAGTTCCAGGTCCGAGCTGAGAACGAGGCTGGCAGTGGACACCCAAGTGAACCCACCGAGATTCTCACCATAGAAGATCCAACAGGTCAGCTCAGGAAATAGATAATAAATAAATAAGGTTCATATATTTATAGTAAGTGTATAGTTAAATTATTGTATAGTTTTTATAAATGCTATAAGCACGTGTGCACTTTTATAGAGCTGTTTCTAATCTCGTTATACTATGTATAATGACAATAAAGGCTTTCAATTCATTAATAATTATATTGTAACAGTAAAAACAATTTAAAGTGTGGAGAGTCTGAGTTTATATTCTCCCCTGCAGGCATCCCATCACCACCCATTGAATTACACGTGACTGGAGCCAGCCGAGACTTCCTGGCAATTGCCTGGAAACCTCCACAAACAGATGGCGGCGCCCCTGTCAGAGGATACCACATTGAGATGTGCGAGGCTGGAACTGAGAAGTGGATGAGGGTGAACTCCCGTCCAGTGAAGGAGCTCAAGTACCGCGTAGAGGAGGGTGTGACCCCTGAAAAGGAGTACATTCTGAGAGTGAGGGCCGTTAACGCTATCGGAGAGAGCGAACCGTCGGACATCTCTGAAAATGTCTTTGCCAAAGACTCTGACTGTAAGAATCTTCATATTTGTTTCTGAAAGTCACCAGTGACCTTCATTTGTGGCTGAGTAAGATTTTGTTTTTCCGTGTTTTCAGGCAACCCAACTCTGGAATTCCAGACTCTGGATCTAGTTGTTGTGGAAACAGAAAAGCTGCACATTCCAGTTCCCTTTAGAGCAGTCCCCTTACCTAAAATCACCTGGCACAAAGATGGCAAAGAGCTGAAGGCGGATGAACGCCTTGGCTTTAGGTGAGTGTTCTGTGCGAATCCTTTCATCTAGAACTTTTCTCATATCGGTTATTTCATTTCACACCAACACAGGCCTTGCACTCATCCATCTCTGATTTGCATAAAAACTTTATGCTTGCTGTGAAATTTAATCCTAATATAACAAACAAACAAAAATTTAAAAATCTACAATCCACCCACTTTCAAGCCATTTTTCACACATTTAAATGTGAGGAAAAGTTTGAACATGAATATTTCAAAAACATTTGAGTCTGAAATTTTCACTCATTATTCTTACCATCAAAATGCATCAAGATCCTTAATTTGGGACAGATGTGTAAATGTCTGAGTAGTGGCAAGTTAAGGTAAGAACAAATATAGAAGAAAATTCTAGAGTTTCCAGGTATTGCTTTTTGTGATAACTGAAAAATAATGTTGTTAAAATATATTCATATTTTTCATTTTTGACACTTGCTCTACCCACCAGTTTGAGACTTAATGCACCGGAGCAGTCATATCATTCAGTCTGATATTTAAAATTAAGTTTAAAATATACTAAGAGGTAGAAGAGTGCAGTCCAAGAAACTGAGCAGGACCCTCAAACTCCCAGCCTCTAAGGGGGAATTATTGAGATTTAAATTTATAATCTGAATACGTACTTGCTGGCCACATTATTTTATAGAAGAAAAGGTCTAACTTTGGGCCTAAAAGGTCTTGACAGGAGACACAGGCTTGTGCAGAGTATGCTTTGCAAAAGTGAAACCGAAAGCAGAGTCTGAGTGTAAGTATTTTGAGTAGGTTATGAACAATCAGGTTATTCTTTAGTATCTTTTATGTATCTATGTCTTTGGATTAAGCTTTTAGTAGAGGTTCTTGATTAAAACATTTACTCAACATATTACATATAAAGTTCCAATTTGGTTTTTGGTGAGAGGTCAGAAGTGCAACGGGAGAGATGAGAGAGCATTTAAGGACGAGACACACATACACACACAGTTTCAGTTGTGTACGTGCTGGCCTTCTGTCTGGTGGAAAGGTTACAAGGTTTAGCTGATGAAGTGAAGGGTGAAACAAAGTGCAAGCAGGGGCTGACACATACACACACACACACCGTAGATAGACTCAGTTATATAGGTAAAAGTTAATCATGTTTCCTTGCAACTGCAAAATTGTGCGTGCGTATGTGATAGTTTGTGCAGAACGTGTGCCTGATGTTCCAGACAGATAAGCGAGCGTCCGGGGACAACAGGAAGACACCTGGATGTAGACGAGACGATGTTCTTTTTAAACTATGTTAAAAGTCATTGTGGTTTTGGATTGACGTATGCTGTACTGGATCTGCCTGGCAACAGAAGAGGGGCTGTACTATTTCACCCCTATAAAGTCTTTGTTCTGACTATTGTAAGACAGTTCAACACTGAATCTGTACAGTGTTGGCTCCACGCTGCGTGTATTCGTTAAAATGTCGTCTAACTTTACCCGGCCGGATCAGTGGTCGTTATTTTGGAATCCCCCTCAATTTATGAATTTTAACATTTGGGGGCTCGTCCGGTGGTTGAGGGGGATTTTGGAGGTGTAGGTGGAGAGATCCGGGGTCCGTGGTGATTAGACGGGCAGATACGAGTCAGTGGTCGAAAGTGAGTGACAAGCCGGCTTATCCAAAGGTAAGGCACATACCTGTTGAATTTTCCAAAGTGTGCCAGATTGGACATTACAAAATTAAAGTCTACTCACTGAAATTACTGGTGAATGTCTGTTTTGATTTTGGTGAAAATCTCATGAAAACTGAAGTTGAAGTAATGATAATGAAATGAAAGTGATAAAGTGACAGTACTGAGTTAAAGAGAATAAAGGAAAAGGAAAAGAGTTAAAGTGAGTTCGAGTCTCACGTAGAAAGTAGGGAATTTGGTCATTGTGTGGGATTAAGTCCCGTTGGTCATTTTGGTTCTTTCAATCCTTAAGAAGCGCACTTTTCTCCTTGGTAACGCTTGCGCCTGGGCAGGAAACTGACCCTTGACCTATCGGCGAATAGGGATAGTACGGTCGACAGCCGGGGAGAACTTGGGAACCTCCAAAATTGCTAGGGGTTGGCCTCAATCGTAATCCTGTTTTGGGTGTAGATTGTTGTTTCAAATTATTCTAAATCTATCTAGAACGACAGCGGCGTCTGTTAAGAAGCGCATTTTCTCCTTGGTAACGCTTGCGCCTGGGCAGGACGCTGACCCTTGACCTAACTGGAGGATTAGGGATAGTACGGTCGACAGCCGGGAAGAACTTGGGAACCTTCAAAACTGCTAGGAGTTCGAGTCTCCTATTTGCGCTTGTTTGGCTACTGGTAAATTAAGTTAGGGTTAGAAATCTGGACAGAGCAGTTCGAGTCTGGCCTGGTGAATTGGTCGCAGAAAAGCAGAGGCTTTATCGGTTGGACCGTTAGGATAAATTTATCTAAATTAGGTAGGAGCTAAGAGGCCTAAAATCTGTGCAGTTGTAATTATAAGACGTCTGTGTAATATAAGATAAGAGATCTTTGTGTGAGAGAAGTCTCTGAGTCAGCAGCGCACTGCCGGATGTGCACTGATGGTGTGTGTGTGAGAATGCAAATGAGGAGCGGTGACGCGCATGGAGAGTGTTGCTTTCGGTTTAGAGTGTTATTGAGCTTTATAACTATTGTTTGCAAAATGGCTAAAAGCCTGTGACTGAGATGCTGGTTTTGCTGACTAAAATTGTATAAATAGACTGTGAATTCATTACTGTAGATGTATAGGAGTTGACTGACTTTTGATAGATATATATATAGATTGAGTGCATTGTACAGTACCTAAGACCAATATATTATTTTAAAGTAGTAACCTATCTTGAGCCACAAATGGTGGTGTGTTTTTTTTTTGAGTTATGTGTGTGCTGTGAGAATGATTAGAGGTTTGAATTGTTTTTCTTTGACTTGCTTTTTCTGATTATGAAAAGCATGTCTAAAGTACTGTTAGGAGAGCGTATTTGGAGTGATTTTAACTGTGTGAATGTTGTGAGTAGAAATGCAAAGAATTTAGTATATCTAAAAGGCAGTGTGTGTGAGACGATTCATGATGTCTGAAAGAGGTTAGGATATTTAAAAGTGTGCATGAAATAAGAGTGTATTGTTTTTAGACGAAGATTTAGTAGAACTAAAGAGGGTTTGTAGACTGTAAATATGGAAAACAAGAGTTTGATTAATCTGTAGAAACAGGAAAGAGAGACAGAAAATACTGTGCTGCTGTGTGTGAGAGGAAGTGGTGGTTGTGAGAGGAACTTTGCATGCCCATAAAAGGAGCTGACTGTGTCAAGACAGCTGACAAAGAGAAACAGACGAGTTAAACTCTAAGAAGATGAAGCGAATGAATGTCTTAAGAGAAAGTAATAAAATTATATTAATTATATGTTTTAGAAAAGAGAAAGACCGAGAAAATAAATAGAAGAACTATCAATTACATTAATGAATTGAAAACGCACGTACACAATTGTTACATGTGAAATTATTGTTGGAAAGTTTAATACACACATGAAATAAAGAAAGCAGTTTACACTCCTTTAATTTCCAGAACCAGTGTGTCCCCTAAGCTGATAACACCATTGCCCAGTTGGCCCCTGTATCAGGCGAGTACGGAAGGCTGGATAGCCCATGACGGGTAAGATCCCACCTGAAAATCCTGGGACAACCTAAGGCAGGCACAGTCACGACTACTTGACCTAAGTCCGTGTGAGCTTGGACTCACTGGTGGAGATGGCACTTCAAGGGTACAGCCGCTGGGCAGAGCCAGAGGGGAAATGTCATTAACAATGACCAGTGATGAGACAAAGAGAGAAAAACACGCTGTCTAAAAGGAGTCTGAAACACAGTAAAAGAAACATTTAAAAAACCACACATACAAACGGAAAACGCACTAACCTTACAGAGACAAGCTCAGGAAGATTAATGCATAGATAGTGATTAAACTTGGCTAAGAACACAAACACATGTAATTAAATCAGCTTGCTAATTTCATGAGTGTTAAAATGGTGTGAAGGTTGAAGAAAATACACTTGGATAAAATAGAGTTGAGGAATAACTCAAAAGTAGCTGTATGACAAGGGAGTGAGTTATGGAAAAAACAAACAAAAGCAAAGTGATTAAAGTAGTTTTTAAAAGAGTGACTTAGGAGTGCTCTTGTACTGAGTGATCAAAACCAGTGATTATTACAGCAAGAAAATGAAAATAATTGAAGAATGTGTTAAGGTTTAAACAGGCATTTCTCTTGTCACGGCAACTTGTTGAGATATGACTAAGTATGCAAATTAGCTGGAGTGACTGGTGTGCGTGTGTGACTGAGGCTTTCAGTTGAGGAAACAGAGCAGTGACTGGGGAGGATTATTTGGCGAAATAGAATGGTAAAGTAACAGGATAATTGATTACGGTGGTCAGGTCTATTCAGAGGGGCAGATTTGGACAGGAAATTTATAATTTAGTGATGATACGTTGTTGTAAAGGGGGACCATTGTTGTGTGGAAAACGGTGCAGCTTTTGACGAGGTTTTCGGTGTGTTGAACGGGTGACATTTAAGATTGGTTAAGATTTTTGAGGTTGTTGTGTTTTATTTTAATAGAGGGAGTTTTAATAAACATGGAGATGTGTAAGGGGGCCCATTAGTTTGTAACAGTGCACTTAGAAAAAACCTGTCAGGTGATTTTGTTTTGTGTTTTGATGAGCTAATAATCAGCTCTCTTTTTCTCATTTTTGTTTTGAAGCAGGCCTGGAAGAGAGTGAACTAACAGCGCTGACAAAATTCTTGGGAGAACAAAATAAGGTGGGCTTTACAGATTATAATTGGCGGAGGAGGAGACCTGATTGACTGTGGGTCTCTGTCTAAAAGGATTGTAGCGATTCAATCCAGTCAAAAGCCTAAAGGACTATTTTCCTAAACAGGAAAACGAAATAAAACAAATGATTGAGCTCATTTTGCTGATGTGGAGCATCTGATGATTCGCGCAGAAGGCTGTGGTATCAGCAAACATCATGTGTGAATGCGTGTGAGTGAATGTAAGTGACTGGACCAAGGTGGGAATGAATAAAGTGTTGTCATAAGCAGGACGAGTGGAAGACTTAATTCTGGGGAGGCTGATTTTTGAGTTGCTTGGAGAAAATTTCTGTTTTACTGACTGGGGGTAGATTATGTTAATACATTATAAAATGCTAAATGCGAAAAGGGAAACATTTTTTGATGTAACTCAAGTTACCATTAACTGAAGTAACACATGATTGATAACTGTTCTGTTTTAAGTTTATTTTTGGTATAACACAGATTGGATCATAAGGGGGGAGAGTTGGTTATGAAATGTAAAGTACAGGCTTTGTTTCCAAGAATTTCCAAGGATCCAGATTTCGAATGGAGTAAGGAGTTCGAGGAGATGTGTCATGATGATTAAATTGATTTTATTCCTTGAACACAGGTTTTTAGGGCCGGAGCAAAATACCCGAGAGGAGGATGGCTGAAGTGTTTGGAGAGATGATATGCCTAACCTTTTTTCCCTTTTAATTTCTTAAGCCCGGGTGATGCATTGTGAGTTTTATTTGGACACACATGTGAAGTCCAAATAAAAAAGGGGGATTGAAATGGGTTTCAGTATGATTTGATAATTATTGGGGTTTGTTGATAATTTAGATATGGTAGCACTGAGGCAGAAATTTTGACGAGCAGAAATGTGTGATTTCTTTTGATGTTTAGAATAAGCTGTTATAATGTAGGCTTTAGAAACAGATATTAAATAGATTTATTTCTAGGGTAGAGGAGAGCTTTTTATGAGGATGTTAAAAGTGTCACTGACCCAAAGGAATAGCATTGAAGATTACATACATAGAAATGATTTCATACACATTGCATTCTGTGCCTTTAAAGGAGTTGTGGCTCAGAAAGTCGTCTCTTGAGGGTTATAAACTTTTGGTTAGCGTTAATGATTAGCCAATCTACTGTGAGAATGACCTGAGTTATTGAAGGATTGCACACGCTTACAGACATATGGAGTTCTTAACACACATGACAGTATTGAGTTGAGGCCAAGGGCCTGAAATTCCTTTAGCTTTTATCTGAATTTGAGTTGGCCCACTAACAGGTGACAGAAAAGAGGAACTGAATAGGAGTTTGCTTGTGACTAAACTGTGTGACATGTAAAATATTGAGATAACACATGGAGCTCCAAATGAGTTTTATTAGATGAATGCAGTTACAGAATAACAAATGCTTGTTGAAGTGACCAAGTTTTTGCTTTAAAACAGAAGTAAACGGAGAAAGCTTATATATTTTGGTTAAGTCTGATAAAGTATAAATTAGAATGTATCATTACATTAAGAGCAGCAAAATGAAATAAAATGTTATACCAAGAATCGAAATAACACAGGAAATGTGGGTTTTAAAGAAAAAAAAAATTAAGTTAGGGTTAACACATAGAAGTTGTTAATAGAGAGCTTTAGCTATGAGGAAATTTATTGAGGAGTAATTGATTATATGCTTACATCTAGTTGATTAGAATGGTTGTTTTTTCTTCAATCCTTTAGTAGAATAGGCGTTTATGATGATTTTTGTTGTGAAAGGTGATTTTAGATCAGAGTTACATGCAGCTGCGACAGTACAGGATGTTGATGATGAGATAAGGGGAGCAGCAGGAAATATATGCAGGGGCGTGAACGCAGCGCTTTAAGACTGTTAGAATGTTGTAGATTAAAATAAGTGATGTTTAAGACTATCTATGAACAAAAGTCAGGAAGAGTTTAAACTAGGATTGAAAGAAAACTAAACTGGGTGAAAAGGGGGTGAAGGAAGTAGATTTAGGACCGGTCACAGCTTATTTGTTTGATTTATTTGTTGTGGATAGAAGTGATTATGAAAAAATAAGGAAACATTGAAAAAATACAAGCTTTTGAGGGGACAGATAGGGTTAAAACTAGGTATTGTGTTGTGTTTCTATGGAAACACAAAAAGGGGGAATTATTGAGATTTAAATTTATAATCTGAATACGTACTTGCTGGCCACATTATTTTATAGAAGAAAAGGTCTAACTTTGGGCCTAAAAGGTCTTGACAGGAGACACAGGCTTGTGCAGTGTATGCTTTGCAAAAGTGAAACCGAAAGCAGAGTCTGAGTGTAAGTATTTTGAGTAGGTTATGAACAATCAGGTTATTCTTTAGTATCTTTTATGTATCTATATCTTTGGATTAAGCTTTTAGTAGAGGTTCTTGATTAAAACATTTACTTAACATATTACATATAAAGTTCCAATTTGGTTTTTGGTGAGAGGTCAGAAGTGCAACGGGAGAGATGAGAGAGCATTTAAGGATGAGACACACATACACACACAGTTTCAGTTGTGTACGTGCTGGCCTTCTGTCTGGTGGAAAGGTTACAAGGTTTAGCTGATGAAGTGAAGGGTGAAACAAAGTGCAAGCAGGGGCTGACACATACACACACACACACCGTAGATAGACTCAGTTATATAGGTAAAAGTTAATCATGTTTTGCTTGCAACTGCAAAATTGTGCGTGCGTATGTGATAGTTTGTGCAGAACGTGTGCCTGATGTTCCAGACAGATAAGCGAGCGTCCGGGGACAACAGGAAGACACCTGGATGGAGACGAGACGATGTTCTTTTTAAACTATGTTAAAAGTCATTGTGGTTTTGGATTGACGTATGCTGTACTGGATCTGCCTGGCAACAGAAGAGGGGCTGTACTATTTCACCCCTATAAAGTCTTTGTTCTGACTATTGTAAGACAGTTCAACACTGAATCTGTACAGTGTTGGCTCCACGCTGCGTGTATTCGTTAAAATGTCGTCTAACTTTACCCGGCCGGATCAGTGGTCGTTATTTTGGAATCCCCCTCAATTTATGAATCTTAACAGACCCGATCTGGGAGTATAAAGAATGGGGAATTTATATGTAGCATGCCTGATCTCTGCTTACCTGTAGAAGTCATGTCAGGTTTAGGGTTGGGTTAGGGATAGATTAGGGGTTTAGGGTCAGTGGGGTTAGTAGGCAATTTTTTTATGTGCGTATCTGTCCCAAATTGATCTATTTCAGCTGTTAGAAAGACCAGTTTTTATTAGTTTTTGAGACATACATTCATATTTCAGTTAGCAAAACAATGGTCTGAAAGTGACCATTTAAAAAATATTTCTTGAAAAAGATTTTAATGTGAAAAACTAAAATTTCATGTTTTAGGGTTGCACAGCATCAACGTGTTAGCACGGTTAGCCCATTAACGCGTTAGTGCCGTGCAGCCCCTAGCATGGGGCAATCCGTGCTAACAGAGATTTGCCGCGTGAATGCGGTTATGACGTTAACGTCATTTTAATGAGAGTAACGCTGGCAGCACTAATTCTAATGTATAAAACTAAAATTTCACAGCACTCACTATATATGGGTAAACTTTGGACCATAAAACCTTTAAGCAAATTGGAGTTGTTTAAGTAGAAAATGTTACCAAACATGTAATAATAATAATAATAATAATAATAATAATACATTTTATTTATAGGTGCCTTTCAGACCCTCATGGATGTACTGATTTGAGATGGAATGACTGATATAATAGAAGAACATATTCTTTAAAGAATACTATATTGAAATTACTCTTCAAACAAACAGTAGAAAACTGATCTTTTTTTGCTGGGAAATAGCCCAACATGAGCTTCATTAAAATGGCTTTGTGTCTTTTCTTTCTTGGTTGGTGCTCAACAGGAAGGAGTATACCTCCTGTCACCTGGAGATTGACAGCAGTCTTCATTCCGATGCTGGAGTGTACAAAGTGACACTAGAAAACAAGCTGGGAAGTGCCAGTGCCACCATCAATGTCAAAGTCATCGGTATTTAAACACACATGGCCAGTTTGTACATCACTGGAGAGACACACTGAACCTGGAGCCGATTTTTTTTTTCATGTCTCTATGTCTTTGTCTTCAGGGCTTCCTGGTCCTTGCAAGGAAATTGTGGCTTCTGAGATCACAAAGAGCTCCTGTAAAGTTACATGGGATCCACCAGATTATGATGGTGGTAGTCCAATTCTTCACTATGTCTTGCAGGTCTGAGATGGCAGCGTGTTTTTACTGATCACGTTAGAAATCTGACAGTGAAAATAAAATGCTCATGTGTTTTTTCATTTGTTACTTTTGTGGTGCCACACAGCGGCGTGAGGCTGGCAGGAGGACATACGTCAACATAATGTCAGGAGAGTGCAAGGTGAGCTGGGTGGTCAAAGATCTCATCCACAATGGAGAGTACTACTTCAGGGTCCAGGCCGTTAACAAGATTGGAGGAGGAGAGTTCATCGAGCTCCGCAACCCAGTCATCGCCGAGGACCAGAAACGTAAGGAAATCAAATCTGGTGATGTCATAGAAGGATTCTACTTCCTGCTGTGAGAATGCCAGTAGAGAATATGATCACTTGGGATGGAGATGGAGATTAGCTAAAGCATTCACCCTTAACCATTCGATTTTTCCAGTTTAAGATTGATTATTAGTTCTTAAAGTTTTATAGCACTTGTACTCAGTGTTGGGGAGTAATGGAATACATGTACCAGCGTTAAGTATTTAAAATACAAAATATGAGTAACTGTATTCCGTTACAGTTACCGTTTAAAAAGGTGGTATTCAGAATACAGTTACTTTGTTGAACTAAATGGATTCCTGTTTCATATGTTCGGCTATGTCCTCTCTATTTTTGGTGATTCCACGTCGATGGAAACCCAAACAAAACACGCTACAGGCCCTAATGCCCGTGTCTCAATCTCACGGCCCATGTCACCCCTAGCTGCATAATGACATGAAGAAATATTTTTTAAAATTATTACTCAAAACATTATTTAGGTTGTCACCAAGCAGAAACGGGAGCTGGAAGCATGTAAATATAATAATAACCACTGCAGCCAAGAAGAGTGCCTGACGAGCCCAGTTGTAAGTAAGCTATTAAGACTCGACTGTACACTGTGTTCGTGTTTTCCTCCGAAAAAATAAGTTCCGTTGGAGCAGCCTTTCAACGCCTCTCTCTGTCTCTCGCTAGCAAAGTTGACCCAGACAACAAAGTAAAGCTAGTTTTCGGCTATGAGCCCGACACGAACCCGACGTATTAGCCAGAGGTCCCTTTACTACGGTTCAGAGCCACGGACCTGTTTTATATACGCGCGGAATAGTTTTCTATACGAGATCGCTGCAAAAAGTGCAGCCTTACCTAATGTCCACCTACTGTTACTCATTTATATTAAGATTTAAACATCTAGTTGGTATTGGTATGGAGAGTAACCTTCAGTAATAGTAATAAATCACACAGCAATAGTACATTCATGTAGTTGTAAAAAGCATGATGATATATTAAGTAATCCAAAGTATTCAGAATACGTTACTCTCATTGAGTAACGTAACGGAATACGTTACAAAATACATTTTGGGGCATGTAATCTGTAATCTGTAGTGGAATACATTTTAAAAGTAACCTTCCCAACACTGCTTGTAGTCATCTGCTCACCTTGCAACTCTATCTCTGCGTACAATACATATGGGCGTGTCTCATGTTGCATTTCGTACTTATATTAAGATTGAGTAGATGTGAAACTAATGCAGGGCAGACCCTAACAACTCAGTCATAATATTGATTGAATTCTTCATTCAAATATGAGCCAATTCATGTTTTAATAGCCAGACTTTGGCATAGCACAACACTATGCCATAGTTATGTTATTCCAATAACCTTATTGAGGTTTTTAAGCTGTTTGCATTATTAAAGCTGTATTAGTATTTGTGTGGCATGTATCTTATCATATATGAAGTCTTTTTAGTGTGTTAAATTAGAGAGAAACATTCAACAGAATATTTCATCCATGTGAAAATAAATATTTCATTTTTCTAAGTTTTAAATGTTTGACATTTTGCTTCCAAGAGAAATCTAACTGAATGCAAAATCTTGTTCCAGATGCTCCTGACCCACCAGTGGATGTGGAGACCCACAACCCCACATCCAGTACTGTTACTCTAACCTGGAAGGCTCCCATGTATGATGGTGGCTCCAAAATCATGGGCTACATCCTAGAGAAGCAGCAGAAAGGAGAGGACAAGTGGGAGAGGTGCAATGACTTCCTGGTGCCTGTACTATCCTACACCGTCAGAGGATTGACAGAAGGAAAGAACTTCACCTTTAGAGTCAGAGCTGAAAATGCTGCTGGGATCAGTGAGCCATCACGCAACACGCCATTTATCAAGGCCGCCGATACCATTGGTATGTATCAGCCGTGTGGTCTCGTTCTCTCTCGATCTATCTCTCACTTTCTCTATTTCTAGGTACGCATTTCTGTTTGTCTGATTTTATTTCTCTCTTAGATCCTCCAAAGGTTTTCCTGAGTGGCAGCTTGCAGTCTGGTCTCAGCGTGAAGCGAGGCTACGAGATCTGCCTGGATGCCAACATTTCAGGATCTCCGTACCCTCAGATCACCTGGTACTGGAACAACCAATCAATTCGACCTGAGCCACTCCGGAAGAGACCTGAAAAACCCCTGAAGAAGAAGGTGGAAAAGAAGGAAGAGGAAAAGAAGGAGGAAAAGGAGAAAGAAGAGGGGACAGCTGAGAAGAAAGAGGAGAAGGAGGGAGAGGTGAAAGAACCTGAGGAAAAAGAAGGCGAGGTGAAAAAGGAGGAGGAAGTTCCAGAACCAGAGGTGGAGGAGCCAGACTACCCCACCATAAATGAACGCCTGGCCATCGACAATAGCCACAGGGGTGTATCCTCTATCATTATCAGGGACTCGATTCGCCCTGATCATGGTGTCTACATGGTGAAGGTGGAGAACGACCATGGCATTGCCTCGGCAACCTGCGAGGTCAACATACTCGGTGCGAGTTCTTTTGTGTTTTCTATAACCAAAGCTTTATACTTCAAAGCTAATCATGTGTTACAAAAAAGATACAAAAAGTTCAAATCTGAACATTTATTCTGTCTACAGATACTCCTGGGCCTCCAGTAAACTTTAGATTCGAGGAGGTGAGGAAGAACTCTGTGATCTGCAAGTGGGATCCCCCTCTGGATGATGGTGGCAGCGAGATTCTCAACTACACCCTGGAACAGAAAGACAACTCCAAGCTGGAGATTGGTTGGAGCACCGTTACCGCAATATTGAAAGGATGTCGTTACTTGGTGCCCAAACTCATTGAGAAGAAGGAGTACATCTTTAGGGTCGTGGCTGAGAACAAGTATGGTGCAGGCCCACCCTGTGTCTCCAAACCGGTCATTGCCAAGAATCCTTTTGGTATGGGTGCAGTTATTATTATTCTGGTCTATGCTGTAAGCTAGTTTTTGGTTTTGTTTTATTTGTTTGTTGTTTTTTTCAGCTTGGTTTGTAGAGCTTTAAAGCACAAAAATGTTTGTAACTGATTAAAGGTCAGCTGAAATTAAATATATGTCATTATGTAGATTAATTAACAGATAACTGTACTATTAATGAACTTAAAGGTATACAAACAATAGTAACATACCACTTATTTTTGTTCTGCTATTTCATCTCGGTATGTCCTTAGAACCTCCCGAAGCACCTGATAAACCACAAGTTGATGACATCACAGCCAATAGCATGCTGGTCACGTGGAATGAACCAAATGATAATGGCAGCCCCATCTTGGGATACTGGGTGGAGCGCCGTGAGATCAACAGCTCACACTGGGCACGTGTAAATAGGTGAGAAAACCATACAATGTAACCATTTTCTTTCTTTCTTTTTTCCCAATTTGAAACAAGACACATGAAAGTGCATATTGGCTTGTGTGAGGGTAATAACAAAGCCTTCATGGTACCTTTGGTCTTCAGGAACATCATCCCTGTCCCTGAGCTAAATGTTGAAGGTCTGATCGAGGGGCTGACTTACATCTTTAGAGTGGCTGCCGAAAACCAGGCCGGCCCTGGAAAGTTCAGTGTTCCCTCTGAACCCAAGACTGCCCACCCAGCTATTTGTACGTAAACTGTTCTAAATCCTTCGTTCGACAGAACTGCGAGTTGTGTTCTTGTATCTGTCCGTGAAAATAAAAAGCATCACTAAATGTTTTATTCGTAGTTATATCCATGTATAACACTTATTTAATATTTGAAAAATGAGCAACTGGCAATTTTTAGAATTTAGAAGTATGAAGAAGAAAAAGTTATGGTAAAATTATTTGCTCCTTTTCAGAATTTTTTTTTTTTTTTTTTTATACTTGTCACATTTATATGTTTCAGATAAAATTTCAAACAAATTTTAATATTAGAAATTGATAACCTGAGTAAATAGAAAATATTTTTTAAAAGATTATTTCATTCTCATTCACATTACAGGGCCTCGAAAGAGTCCTGTATTGTTATTTTTCGTCACTACCTCCCCGAGTCGTGAGGGGATCATTTGTGCGCGTGCTGCCTTCCTTGGATGTGGTAGTCGTTTGTCAGGTTCTCTCCGGAATCGAACCCTGATTCCCCATTACCTGTGGTCAAACATGGCAGGCAGATAAGGTGCCATCGAAAGTTAATATGGCAAGCATTCGAACGAGACATCGCCGCCGTGGAGGGAAAGGGTTACAGTTTAACATTTTGAAGAGTCCTGTTGCATCTGGCATAAAATGAGCAAATGAATGGAACCATGAATTCTCTTCTCTACTAGAAAATCCTGAAAGAGAATATTCAGTCATCACTTTGTGCCCTGAAGCTCAAGTGCGCCCAGGTTATGGAGCAGTACGATGATACAAAACACACCAGCAAGTTCACGTCTGGATGGCCTAAAAAGCCTAATTGAAGGTTTAGGAGTAGCCTAGAGTAACTCCAGACTTAAAACATATAGAAATGGATTGACATGACTTCAAACAGGGCAATATGGCTGAATTCAAACATATCTGCAAAGAAGAGTAGACCAAAATTCTTCCACACCAATATAAAAGATTCATTGCCAGTTATTGCAAACACTTGATTGCAGTTCTTGCTGCGAGGGGTGGTAGAACCAGCTGTTAGGTTCACTTTTTCATATAGGGCCAGGTAGGTTTGGATAACGTTTTTCTCTTACTAAATGAAATCAACATTACAAAAAACAGAATTTTCTATTTACTTATGTTGTCTTTGTTAAATACAATTTGTTTGATGATCTAAAACATTAGATTAGATGATTTCCAAGTGTTTTTTTGTTTTAGTATAATATTTGAACTGAATTACTTCCTACCTCATCTGGGTATAGTTATTCTCACTGAAATATAGTCAATCGTAAGGTGAGATTCATCTGTGTTTACTTTGACCCTACAGTGCCTCCAGGTCCTCCAGTTGCCCGAGTGGCAGCAACTACTGACCACTCCATTGAAGTTGAGTGGGACCCACCTGCTGACAATGGAGGTGGGGAAATCCTGGGATATCATGTGGATAAGGTGAAAAAGTTACTTCTCATAAGTTTTTAACTTTGTTCTTGAGATTCTGTCATGTTAGAAGTTGATTTCAGTCCTGATGGATGTTCTTGTTTGTTCTGTGGTGTTATTCAGGCTATGGCTGGTACCAAGGACTGGTCGAGATCTACGGAACGTCCATGGAAGACTCGGAACTTCACTGTTTATGGAGTCAGAGAGGGAGCAAAGTACATGGTCAGAGTCATTGCCTGTAATGCTGCTGGAGAGGGAACACCAGGATTCACAGAGTCTGTATTCGTCAGAAATCCTGCAGGTTAGCTGAAAAACTCAGAAAAATGTTTTTAAAAATGTAGAAATTTGAACCAGTGTTCAATTAGATCAAATCTTGTTTAATTTAGTATTGATGTATATCTCCTTCTTCTTCTTGTGTTTTATTTGTTTGTTTTTCATTCTTTGCTTCTTTGCTGGTCATCACTAACAGAGATCCCTGTAATTGAATTGGATCTGTCTGTCAAGAATGGCGTCGTGATCAGAGCTGGAGAAAACCTCCTTATACCTGCTACAGTCACAGGTAAACCCTACCCAGCCATCACCTGGACCAAGGATGATGGCAAACCTGACAAAGACCGTGTGGAGATCCTCACTGAGGACAACAACAGCATCTTTTCAGTCAAGAATGTCCAGAGGAAAGACTGCGGCAAATATCAAATCTCTGCTTGCAACCCCAGTGGCACCAAGTCTGCATGGACCAGAGTGGAGGTCGTGGGTGAGTCCAGGACGTTAGAATTCAGGCTGAACTTCTAATTAGTTGAACAAATGATCAAACAGAATAATATTGTTTTATTTTCAGATGTCCCTGGACCTGTCACAGACCTGAAGCCTGTTGTTGTCACTCGTAAGATGATCTTTCTGAACTGGGATGACCCTGAAGACGATGGAGGCAGTGACTTGACCGGCTTCCTCGTGGAGCGAAGAGATCCCAAGATGCACACATGGAGGCAACCTGTTGAAACCGCCTCGTCCAAGTGTGAGTGTGTGGGCATTAATGAGGGACAAGAATACCTGTTCCGTGTCATCGCCAAGAACAAATATGGCCTGGGCCCACCTGTTGAACTAGGACCCATCAAGGCTGTAGACCCACAGGGTGAGTGCTACGTTTATTTTCATTCTATGGATGTTGGGGATTTTGAGTTTAGAAGCAGTGTGAAATGTGGAAGTGTATTTGAAACAAGTTTCTTGTGTGGTTTTGCAGGCCCGCCATCATATCCTGAGAAGTTCCACTACACTGAACGCACAAAGAACTCCATCACGTTCGCCTGGAAACCACCACGTAATGATGGCGGCAGCCCTATCATTGGTTACTTTGTTGAGAAAAAGAGGCAGGACCAGCAGGCCTTTGAGCCCTGCAACACTGAGATCTGTCCCAACATGACTATGACTGTGGAGGGCCTGGATGATGCCTGGATGTACGAGTTCAGAATCAAGTGTGCCAACCTTATTGGAGAGAGTGAGCCATCCATCCCACTGACTGTGGTTATCCAAGATGATGAAGGTAAAGCCTGAAAACTTCTACTTGTTCAAGTAATGGACGGAAGAGTTTTCTCCAGAAAAATGTATATAAAATAAAGAAGTCAACCCTGGTGGATGCTAATAACTTGGCTCATACCTATTTGCATTCTGATTTGGTTGATTTCTGTCTTGCCTCTCTCAGTGGCTCCTGAGGTTCACATGCTGAATCAGTTCAAAGGGGACACCATTACTGTGAAGAAGGGTGAATCCATCGAGATCCCAGCTGATGTCCTGGGACTCCCCATCCCTAAGATCGAGTGGTCTAAGGATGACGTAGTGATCGAGAAGCCTACTGAGACTCTACTGATGGAGACAAATGTGACTGGCAGAATGAATTGCAAGACCATGCTGTCCATCCCAGCAGCCAACAGGAGGGACCGTGGCAGTTACACTGTGGCTGCCTCCAACAACATGGGTTCAGCCAAGCACACGGTCTATGTCATGGTGCTTGGTGAGTTGAAATCATGTCACCGAGGTGGTACTTTATAACATAAAATATGGTGTTATGTTATTAGTTATGCTAGTTCTGTTTGTATCAGAATAACCAGCTGACAGTGTCCTGACTGAACTCATGCTCCTCTCTTCAGACCGACCAACTCCACCAAGGAATGTGACAGTATCCAATATCAGGGGTGAGTCCTGCTACCTCAACTGGGACGCACCACTTGATAATGGCGGAAGTGAACTGACCAACTACATCATTGAGAAGAAGGAAGTGGTAACAGAGGTGCCTGAGGTGGAAGAGGGACAGGAAGCTCCACCTGAACCACAGTGGGAGGAGGTTACAAATAGCATAATTGAGAGAAAATATGGGGTATGTCTTTATAATAGTGGCACCAACTACAAGTTATATTAATAATAATAAATGCAGTCCAATTGGTTTCCAATTGTAACATCACCTACATCTTCTGAAGGTCTGGAACCTGGAAAACAAAAAGACCTACCTTTTCCGGGTACGGGCTGAGAACCGCTACGGTAAATCTGATCCCTGCACAACTGAGGAAGTTCATATTATAGACCCCTTCGGCCTTCCTGGCCCACCAGAGAAACCAACAATTGCAGAGTACTGCAAGACCTCCATGACTCTAACCTGGGAACCTCCCAGAGATAATGGAGGCTCCACGATTATTGGTTACTGGCTGGAAAAAAGGGAGAAAGGCACTGCTTACTGGGCTAAAGTCAATAAGATGCCCATCACAAAGAGGGGCATGAAAGGCTGGGACTACCAGGTGAGCTGTGGGGCTTTGTAGTAATTTTAACATTTATTTTAAGCAAAGCACTGCCTCGGCGTGTACAACTCCTTGTTTAGAAATTGAATACTGTTGCATTATGTGTCTCTCAGGTGACACGTCTGTTTGAAGGAACAGAGTACGAGTTTAGGGTTGCAGCCTGTAATTCAGCAGGAACCGGACCTTTCAGTGGACCATCTGACTCTGCCTTTGCTGTTGACCCTATCAGTAAGTAAAGGACAACGCGTGTCTTTTTCAAACCCACCAGCTTACTTAAGTCTGGTGTTGGCCACCAGATTCGGGGGGATGATGAACGATAGAATTTAAGATTCCTAAAATGGATACTTTTTTCACATTCTGTTGCTTTTCTCTGCAGCTCCTCCAAGCATGCCTGCTGCTCCTGAGGTAGCTGATAAGACAAAACACAATGTCACACTCTCCTGGAAACCACCAGAGAGTGATGGTGGCAGTCCCATCAAGGGCTACATTATCCAGATACAGGACGAGGGGACATCAGAGTGGGTGAGAGTAAATGATCCTGAAACCCTGCACCCCACTACTGAGTTTACAGTGCCAAGCCTCCGCGAGCTGAAGCGCTACCGCTTCAGGATCATTGCTGTCAATGACATTGGAGAGTCTGATCCCAGCCCCCGCACTAGTGAAGTTCTTATTGAGGATGTTCAACGTATGTCTGAATTTAAAGTAATTTTCACTACAATAAGTAGATACTGTGTATTTCATCCACTGATGTGTCTATCGATTCCTACTCAACAGTTCCACCTTCAATCACACTTGACGTGATGGCAGATGAGCTGGTTTCCATCCGTGCTGGAGATCCCATTAGAATCCCCACCACCATCAAAGGCCGGCCCACTCCTAAGGTAACCTGGGACTTTGACGGCAAAGCCAAGACGCACAAGAAAAACAAACTCCACACACTGCCTGTGGACTCTGAGGTGAGACCTTAATACCACATTTTCCAGTAAAAAAAAATCACCTTTCTGAAGAGTTCTTGCCCTTGTTTCCCTTATTTTTCACTTGTCTGTTAAAATTTTATTATCACCATTGCATTATTATATTTGTGTTTGTATATCTTACAAAATACAGAAGACAATTCTTTAAATATTTTTTTGTTTTGCTTATTCAGGTGGAGTCCACAGACACCACTTCTGTTGTGACTATACCTGTCAGTCTGAGGAGTCACTCTGGACGTTACACCATCACAGCCAAGAACAAGTCCGGACAGAAACACCTCAACATCAGGGTCATTGTCCTCGGTATGTTTGTGACTCTTTTTTTTAAGAGAAGCATACTTATAGATGACTAGCAATGGCAGAGTGGCATATTTTTCCCGTGTCCTAAATGTTTTACTGTGCTTGTGGCTGCAGATGTTCCCGGACCTCCAAAGGACTTAAAGATCACTGACATCACCCGATCAACCATGAGGCTGATCTGGAAGCTCCCCGATACAGATGGAGGAGAGCGAATCAAGAGTTACTTTATTGAGAAGAAATCTGTGACCGACAAGGCCTGGACGAAGGTAAACATCACCTTGTTGTCAGTTTCTCTATCCTATTTTGCTAATTTTCAAAAGTAATGTATGGAAATAGTCCCTTTGATTAGATGTTGCAGGAATGGATAGAGACTCCCAGGCTAAATAGTAAGCTGCTTCTATGATTCTAATAATATGTCCATGACTCAGAAGCACTAGATGTAACCCTTAATCTTAAACAGCTAAGTTTAACTTTAAGATTCTGCTGTTTGTGATTGATTAGCTGAGGTTTTTGCTTTGTTATCAGGTTAATGTAGCCTGTGCTAGCCAGGCCTACGTGGTGCCAGGACTGCTAGAGGGTCAGGACTACCTGTTCAGAGTGCGAGCAGAGAACCGATTGGGATTCGGCCCGTTCACTGTCACCACTGAACCTGCCCGGGCCAGAGACCCCACCTGTGAGGACTTGCTTGGAATTTCAGCTCCAGATATGCAGCACATACTTCCAAAGTTTACATGAATTGCCCTAATATTAACTGTCCTCTTTCTCAGACCCACCTGACCCCCCCACCAAGCTGAAGGTTAACCTGGTGACAAAGAACACTGTCACCTTGAGCTGGGAGGCTCCCAAAAATAATGGTGGCTCTCCTGTGAAGCATTACATCATTGAACGATTGAGCTGGGACACCACCGGCAAGGAGAAAGAGACCTGGAAACAGTGCAACAAGAGAGATGTGGAAGAGCTCACCTTCGTGGTAGAGGATCTCAAAGAGGTCAGTCTTTCCTCTTCAAAGTATTCCTCCATGTACTGCTTGTTTCCTGTATTAATTAGAATCACATTTATTAATACATGGCTGGAGAAATTCAGAGCAAAGGCATATTTTAAATTTCACTTTTTGTCCTAGTTTTAAGATTGATCGTTTTCTTTCTGGAAGTTATTTAAGATGATTTCTAGAAAACTCAAACTGATAACTGATGAAAATGTAATGCAATAAATCCCCAAAAGTTGATTCTGTTCATCGGGGTGTAGCGTTTTCAGTGGGAGAAACGTTTCGTCACTCATCCAAGTGACGTCTTCAGTCTCAGGCTGCAGTCAGCCCCTTACCATAGGGGCTGACTATCCTGAGCTGTAGCTCAGGCGGTAGAGCAGGTCATCTACTGATCGGAAGGTTGGTGGTTCGATTCCTGGCTTCCCCTACTCTGCATGCCAAATATCCTTGGGCAAGATATTAACCCCAAAATGAATGTGTGTGAATGTTACTTAGAAAGCACTTAGAACAATGTGCTTGTGCGAATGGGTGTGAATGGGTGAATGCACAAGTTGTGTAAAGCGCTTTGAGTGCTCAGAAGAGTAGAAAAGCGCTATATAAGAACCAGTCCATTTACCATTACCATTTACCAACCTTACAAACAGAAAATTTGCCCAATAACTGAAACAAGCAGCACTAGCGAAAAATGGTCAGTTTCAAGATCATTAATATGCAAATTCTCATGACCACTGATCAATGTCCATGAGTACCATTCACAGAGAGCTGGGGAATGGCTGCAATCACAGCATTGTAAGATGGTGACAGATGTACCCTTAGGCCCCCTCTTCGATTCAGAGATGGTCTTTCCCTTTTCACGTAAATGGCCTCCTTGACTCCGCCCTCAAACCAGCGTTCCTCCCTGTCCAGGATGTGTACATCCTCATCATTGAAAGAGTGTCCACTGGCCTGTAGGTGTAAATAGACTGCAGAGTCCTGGCCTGACGATGTAGCTCTTCTGTGTTGTGCCATCCTCTTCACGAGAAGATGTTTGCTCTCCCCGATGTATAAATCCTGCCAATCCTCCTGGCACTTAACAGTGTACACTATGTTACTCTGTTTGTGTCGGGGGACCCGATCCTTGGGGGGAACCAATTTTTGGCAAAACTTTTCTCCCACTGAAAACGTTACCTCCAGATGAACAGAATCAGCTTTTTGGGATTTTCTTAGCTGGATGATTGAGCATGCATCAAGACATAATGCAATAAAGATTGTTTTTTTAAAGTTTTTTAAGATGATAAATATTTAGTGCATAATCTTTATGTCTATGTCTTTGCGATGTTACTGTAATTTTAACTTGTATTTCTCCAACACAAAATTTGAGAATTAAGTCAAAATGTATCCTGCAGAGAGAGTTGCTTCTGAGGGGCATTTATATTTTTTACTTAAAAAAACAAACAACAAAAAATAACAGGAGAGGATAAAAACTGAGCTTTCAGCCCACTGTTCCACAGTGATTTGGGAATTTCTACCGGAATTTTACCCAAACTTTGTGTTGACTGTCTTGTTAATCTACAGGGAGGAGAATATGAGTTCAGAGTAAAAGCTGTAAATGCTGCTGGACCCAGCCGACCCTCTGCCACCATTGGACCCATGGTCATCAAGGATCAGACATGTGAGCAACAGCCTCTTCAGCCAATGACAGGCTACTCATATTCCACTCTATTTCACCAGCACGTTTGTTTTTTAAGTCAAATATTTATAGGGACTGTTTCACGAACATCTGTGGGTGCCTGAGAATATTGCATTTAGTTAGCTTTATGATGGTGATTAACAAACAGTTTGTTTCATCTTTCTGCAGGTCCGCCCACTATTGAACTACGTGAGGCTATGGAGGGAGAGGAGGGCTGTGACATCAGCATTGTTGCGAAAATTAGTGGCTGTCCATTCCCCAGCCTCGTTTGGCACAAAGCCAGTCTGGACAAACCTGAGGAGAAGTCTGCCGTTCAGTATGACCAACATATCAACAAACTAGTAACCCAGGATAAGTGCACCCTTCTAATACAGCAAGCCAGCAGGCATGACAGCTCACTCTACAGCCTGACAGCCACTAATAGTCTGGGCACTGTTTGCAAGGACATCAAGCTCTCAGTGTTTGGTAAGAAATTCAACCTAAACATGTTGCATGTGTCTTTTCAACTCTCAAAAAATATTTGGATTTTATTTCTCAACAAAGCTGAATCACAGCAAACCATATTTCTTATCAGATAATTTAATTTAAAAGCAACAACAGTACAAGTTTCATTAACAGACGCGAGGCCTGGCAGAGCGCTGTGTCACCTTCAAATCAACAGCGCTATGCCCCAACTCAAAGCCTTTGCAGTATCCAAAGTCGGTTCTTTGTCTAAAAAAGTCCTTAATGTTGAATTAAAAACAACAATCTTCAGAGAGAATGAGAATGTCATTTTGTCCACTTGTATTTTGAAACAGAGACTCATAGTTTATTCAAATTGTGTGATGTTGTCAAATTAAGGTTAAAAGTCTTGTAGTAGTTTAATTATCAGGTGATAGCAGGTTTGATGACTGGTTGAAGTGATTTCCAGGTCTCTTTAGATATATGACTCAGCCTCCCTCCCTATGTAGGACCTCCCGGTCCCCCAGTCGGACCAATCAAGTTCACGGAGGTGTTTGCAGAAAGAATAGGCCTCGCCTGGAACCCTTCCATCGATGACGGTGGATCTAAGATCACCAACTACGTGGTTGAGAAGCGCGAGGAGAACAGGAAATCCTGGGTCCATGTCTCCAATGATCCCAAAGAGTGTACCTATGTGGTAACCCGGCTGACAGAGAACCATGAGTATGAGTTCAGAGTCATGGCTCAAAACAAGTTTGGAGTAGGCCCACCACTGGTCAGTGATCCAGAGAAGGCCAGAAATCTCTTCAGTGAGTTTAGACCATCATGCCTTCACCCTCATTACCCAAATGATGACAAATAACTTGTATTACACTTTATGTTAATATTAACTATTACATGTTAAATTATTTCTTTACAGTCCACTTACTGCATAATTTACCATCATCATTTTCTATTATTAAAAAAAGTACTGTTAATTCTATGGTTTTATATATCAGGACATATTAAAAAAGAAATTGGCCTTTAACAGGCCAATCTTGGACAATATTACATATTACACTGTGTCACTAACACCCACACTTCTAGAGGACTCTGATCTGTCTGTCAGGTAATTCATAGACAAATTATGTATTGATTATGGATGGATCATGGATAACAGCCCTGTCCTCTTGCAGCTGTCCCCGGTCAGTGTGAAAAGCCCACTGTGACAGAAGTCTGTCTGGAGTCAATGACTGTCAACTGGGAAGAACCCAAGTACGATGGCGGGTCCCCCATCACTGGCTACATCATCGAGAAGAAGGAGACCACTGCCAAGCGCTGGATACGTGTCAACCGTGAGCCCATTAGGGCACTGCCACTGGGCAACAACTGGGATGTCACTGGCCTACTGGAAGGGGCCGTATACCAGTTCAGGGTCATTGCTGTCAATGCTGCTGGCTGTGGACTGCCCAGTATACCTTCTGACCCCATACTCTGCAGAGACCCCATCAGTAAGACAGAAGTTATTATTGTGTTAAAGCATGTTAGCAGCAACATTGTAACAGAGATTAGATCATGTTAAATGATTCTCGAGCAAAACTAAAGTAAATGATCCCAAATGAAATGAAATGAAACTCCAGACAGCAAATTGTGTTGGTGGTGAAACATGTTTTACCTTTGTGTATGCTTCTAATCACATTTCTGATTTAGCAGAAACTAGAGCTTTACAGTATTTCAATTTGTGCATTCAGAGCCTCCTGGACCGCCCACTCCAAAGGTAACAGACTGGACAAAGTCTACAGTTGAGCTCGAGTGGATACCTCCTCTGGTGGACGGAGGGTCAAAAGTCACAGGCTACATTGTGGAGTTCAAGGAGGTGAACAAGGAGGAAGAGGAGAAGAAAGCTCAGAGGAGGCTACTCCTGAGTGTAGCTGAAGAGGAGAAGGAAACAGAAACTGAAGAGGCCTGGGAGAAGGTAAAAAGAGAAACAGATGAATAACAACAAAAATATACTGTTAAACTTCAGATTCTTTGTTTTTATCTGTTTTTATTCATCCAGTTGCTTGAAGTGAATCATAAATCTGTACATGATAAAAATAAAGGAAGAATGATTATGCTGAGGTGAAAACCACTTAGTTTGAATTGTTTGTGAACATATCGGTGAGGTTTGGTGTGGTCCTTCCTTAGTTCCATAAAATACAGCTGTGTTAGATTGCTAAAGTACGAGACCATATGAAACTGTTCTAGATCCATTCATTCATTCTACTGATTCTCTGACTTCAGGATTTGAGACAACTCCACAAAGCCAATGAAGATCCAGTATGTAGTGTTTTTAACATGATTAAGTGAAAGTTAATTTGCATTTCGCCTCTGCCCAGGCAAAGGACACTGAGATCAGAGGAACTAAATTTGTGGTGGCTGGCCTTAAGGAAGGTGGTCTGTACCGCTTCAGAGTCCGAGCTGTGAATGCTGCTGGAGTAGGAGACCCTGGATTAGTGTCTGAGCTAATTGAGCTCAAAGACAGAACAAGTAAGATACAGATCCAACTTTAACATATGTCAAAACAATGATTTTTGTTAATAACACAAACGTAAAAATTGTCCCCGTCTCGTGCAGTTCCTCCTGAGATGGATCTTGACGCCTCAGTGAAGGAGAAAATCGTAGTCCATGCCGGTGGCACCATCCGCATTATCGCCTACGTGTCGGGCAAACCTACCCCACAGATCACTTGGTGCCGAGATGACAGTGAGGTGCCCAAAGAGGCCGTGGTGGAGACGACAGGCATCTCTAATTCACTGGTCATTAAGAACTGCAGACGCCAACACCAGGGCATCTATACACTAAGTGCAAAGAACGAGGGCGGAGAGAGGAAGAAGGCGGTCATTGTTGAGGTCCTGGGTGGGTAATCACATTCACCTCAAACAATTTGAACATGCTGATGCATAAAGAGCTGTCCCATCCACTTTCTTAACCGCGTATCCAAGGCACCTTTATGTGCAGAGTAACTGAGCACGCATGGCAGAACTCCACTCTCTACTTAAAACAGAACTTTTTCTATATTTTCTTGTCTGACTCTGACTCCGTCCTTATCTCTACAGACGTTCCTGGACCAGTTGGTCTTCCCTTCGCTGGAGAGAACCTGACCAATGACTCCTGCAAGCTGACCTGGTACTCCCCTGAGGACGATGGCGGCTCAGCCATTACCAACTATATTATTGAGAAGAGAGAGTCAGACCGTATGGGTTGGACCTCTGTATCTTACACAGTGACAAGAAACAATGCTGTAGTACAAGGACTCATCGATGGCAAGGGCTACTTCTTCAGGATTGCAGCTGAGAACATCATAGGCATGGGACCTTTCGTCGAGACCGACAAGATGGTTCTCATCAAAGATCCCATCTGTAAGTCCAACATGTAGTAACCTGAAAGGAAAAGAGTCCGTTATTTAACATTTTAGTTGCAACTTCTTTACAATTTTAAGGGTTATCACCAAACTAGAAAAAAACATAATAGGAGTTATTACTGAATTGTTATATACAAAGTTTTTTTTAAATCCTCATTTCAAAGTTGCAACTATTAGGCATGAAATCTTTAGAAGACACTGATTTTATGTAGTTTTAAAAATTAATTAATGAATCAATTAATTATTACAAATTTGTTTTAAATCTATGGAAGCGCAAAAATAGTTTTTCATTTATATACTTTCAATAATTTGAATGTTAATTATAACCTGGAAGTAAATCTTTTTTACAAGTCAACTCCTCACAATTTGTGCAGAATATCTACAGGAAAACAACCACAACCGCTCGTGAGGCATGAAACCCTTTGACAGTCATTTGGGTAGAACAAAAAAAACTGCTATCACTCTGTGTTTGTATCTTCTGCAGCTGTCCCAGAGCGTCCTGAGGATCTAATCATCACAGCTATTACCAAAGACTCCATCTCTGTCACCTGGAGACCACCCAAATATGATGGTGGTGCAGATGTGACCAGCTATGTCCTTGAGTCCCGAATGATGGGCCATGACAACTTTGTGAGAGTAGGCGGAGAGGACAAGCTGATGGACAGAAGGTTCACACTAACTGGGCTGAAGGAAGGCTCAAGCCATGAGTTCAGAGTCTCAGCTGTCAACCAGGTGGGACAAGGCAAACCATCTTTTGCCACCAAACCTGTGCAGTGCAAGGATGAACTTGGTAAGTGACACAACATGACAACATTCATTTTATCAGAAAAACTAGTGACACACCAATGTGAAAACCAAGGATGGTAATTATGATTCAACATTGCTTATGAGGTATAACAGTTGTTTCAGCAAGTTGGTTTTGGGTTGTAGTTCAAGGTTTGTCAGTGTTTTACATAAAGTGATGTTTTAATGCTTCAGTTGTCAGCAAATGCCAGAGGCTGTGTGTTTTTATTCAGTCGTTCTATTCTGATAATGGAGATATCTTGAGTTTTCCTGGTCTCACGGATAAACTGATTAGATTCTGATTGTCAAAGATCATGGTTACCTTAATCTCACTAAACATACTCTTGGCCAATATGTTATTTTCTAATTATGAGGAAATTTAATACGAATATCTAAATGGCAGAGTGTCACCGTAGTGTGTATGGAAGTCTTATATGTTAACCCTGCTTCTCCAAATGATGTCAAAAGACAAAATTATGACATTTTATATTCAATAGGTCATGTTCATCTGTAAAAATCCTTTTTAGGTCAGGTTCTTCTAGGTCGTATTTCAGCAAAAGAGGGGAAGTCCAAATTTGGTTGGATACCGAATTGGTGACATTCACTCATTTTTGAACCCCACCTTCATGTGTGCTGATTGTAGGGTTTAAACTATGTGTGAACATTCCTGTTGCCTATGTTTGTTCTTACAAAATAACTGTAAATATATTTTTATTTTAAGTTATTTTTAAAGGCTTCAATGCATCTGTTGTATGATTTTCAACACACATGGACTGGAACTTGATCTTCGTGGTTGTTGTGGAAATACAATAAACAGGATTAAATAATTTGATATGAAGTAAGAAAATGTGACAAAATGTGCCATTATAACTGTTGTAGATGTGGAAATGGTCTTATATATCAGAGAAAATGATCTAGGGGAAGATTTTCAGCTGATATAATAACTAGCTTAACTGTTACCCCTGCAGAGCCACCGACTCTGGACCTGGACTTCAGGGAAAAGCTCATGGTAAAGGTGGGAGACAACTGCATGCTGTCGGGACGCTACAGTGGCAAACCGGCCCCTGCTATCACCTGGACAAAGAATGATGAGGACCTGAAGGCAGATGAGGACATCAGCCTCCACAGCACCACCCACCACCTCAGCCTCAACATCAGCAAGGCCAAGAGAGAACACACCGGCCGCTATTGTGTCAGCGTGGAGAATGCTGCTGGCACTCGCTCGGGAATCTGCACCATCACTGTGGTCGGTGAGTCACAGCAAAGAGCTAATGACCTCCAGCTGTGGAACTGACATAACACAAAAGTAGTATTGATCCGAACCAACACCTAACACCAGAAATGAAGGATATGTTAATGGATGTATCGAGACGAGTGGTAAGCTGCTTGTACATGACTCAAAATCAAATCAGAGGTTTAAAAACTAAAATTCAGAGAAGGCACTTAAAACAGTGCCTCTGTCTGTCTGAGCATTTAAGACCTAATGGCCACTTGTAGTCTGGAAAAAGTCAAGATTTTTTAGACTACTTGGATGCACAACACATCAAAATCAGACTGGAGCTGCAATATGGACCATAAGAGATATTTATGGTATATTATCAGGAAAAATGAGTGACAGATCCACATATGAGGGGCCTGGAAGGCTCTCTCTCTGTTCTTTTTAAATACCATAGGAAACAAAAGTAAGCCAGCAATCCGAGGGCGACGTACTGTTGGGGCAATGTGCAACATACTCAAGATAAGAAGACGCCTGTTTTTTTCGAGACCTTGTATATAAGGAGGAAATTTTTTAATTTGATTCTGGGGTTAACAGGGACCCACTGATGAGAAGCTAATATGAGAGCATTATAGCCTCTTTTTCTATTTTTCTTTTCTCATTTCTTTTGCTGCATTATTTTGGATCAACTGAAGGCTTTTGGGGGAACTTAGAACAACCTGATAACTACAGTAACTGAGCCTAGAAGTAAAAAAGGCTTGAACTTGTTTTTTAGAATTACTCTGAAACAGAATGTTTCTATACTGCAAAAATACTAATGCAATAAAGCACTCCTACATATTTGTTAAGTTTAGTAATTTTAATATCTAAATGATAACATTATTTTAAAATGTTTTGTCAGTGGTCAAGATGTTTAATTTAAGTTATAGTAAGTACCCTGAGATTTTAGATATTTTCCTTTACTTAACATGTTGAACAAGTAACTGTTTAAATGTGTAATAAATGTTACATTTGAGTATCCCAGTATTATAACCTTTTATAAGCCGAGGTGTGAAAATAAATGAAGATTTTCATGTTGCTGATCGCTGTAAATTCTTTTCCTGTCAGACCGTCCTCAGCCACCAGAGGGACCCGTAGAGTTCAACGAAGTCTACAGGAATTACATGGTAATCTCCTGGAAGCCGCCTCTGGATGATGGAGGCTGTGCTGTCTCCAACTACATCATTGAGAAGAGAGATACCAACAGAGACCTATGGATGCCTGTCACCTCATCCTGTACCAGAACCACCTGCAGAGTGAGTAGAGATATTTTAAGCACAGAAAATGTTGGAAACAGTGACAAGAAGTGCAAATCTGGACCAGAAGTTTAGTATGCACCTTATATGTAAGAAGATCCTGTGAAGATCTTTAATAAAAAGTTTATTTGAAATGCCAGAATTTTTACCATTCTTTTTTATTCTTTTGTTATCAAGAAAATAGTACAAAGGCTTTGATTACTAATATCCTTTCAGGTGCCAAAGCTAATCGAGGGCCGGGAGTACATCATTCGTATAATGGCTCAAAACATCTATGGCATCAGTGACCCTCTTCTGTCTGCAGAGACTAAAGCTAGAGACATTTTCAGTAAGTGATATTCACAGAGAACGACACACAAAAACAGCAAGCAATCCGCTTTTGTGTTTATAAAGTAAAAACAGCATGTAATTGCATTTCATTGTGTCTATTACAGAGACACCAGATGCTCCCAAGCAGCCTCTAGTGAAGGAAGTTTACCATGACTCTGCCCTAATCAGCTGGGAGCCGCCTGCTGATGGAGGGAAACCAATCACAGGCTACATTGTGGAGAGGAAGGAGACCATGGCCAACAGGTTCATAAATACATATAACACTAATAATTTAGGGCCCAGGCAACGTTTGTAGGTTTTTCTTCTAATTGCTTTTTCGTGTACTTACACAGCCATGACTGGCATGTCAAAGTACACAATCCAGACTTGTGTTCTCATGTTCTCATGCAAACCATGCGTTGTTTTTTTCTGAGTACTCTGGCTGTCGGGTCTAAACTCAGACCTCGCTGACTCAGAGACTTATTCCCGTGAAGGACAAAAAAGCAAGGCAACAGCGGTCGATCTATTTTACTTGCACAAGGGAGGCCTCGTCGGTATCTCAGGAACGCACTTCGAATCCTACCACAAAATGACCCCGACTCTGGCCTCCGCTCGCTGCCTTTTATTGAAAAAACAGTTACAATACACAATAATTTACACAAGCACCTCCCCTCGTAAAACCCCCTTGGTTACAAAGAAAGGCACCGTGTGTGTGTGTGTGTGTGTGTGTGTGCACGTGTGCGAGAATGTGTGTGTGTGTCTCTCTGTGTGAGTGACTTCCTGATCACAACTGTTCTTAACAACATCCTTGGTCATAAAGAGGGTAATCTCCCCCATACCCAATATATGGCTCAGTTCCTGTGTTGGTTCACCATACACAACACAGTGAAGCCATTAAAGGGCAGGAAGCTTACCAAACATCAAACAGAACCTTCACATACGATGTGCTTGTGATAAAACACCACAACCTCCCCCACAACCTCGACACGCTGGGGAGGGGGACAAAGGAATGCCTTTGATCACAGAGTTTGAAACAATGTAGAGATGGTAAGCATAAAAATGACAACATTTAACAGTTCACTTTAACACTGGCTTCCTCCTTCCTCAAGTAAAAAATATGCATGTTATTTATATTTATATAAATGCGGTGTCTCAACTCATCCAAGAAGTCACGTTGATGAGCAAGGAAATATTTCTCCAACTGAAAATGCATCGTCAAGATGAACAAAATCAACTTTCTGGGATTTACTTAGCTGACATGCATCAAGACATTAGCCTTTATGTTTCTCCTCTCAGGTGGGTTCGCTGCAACACAGAAAGAATCCATCCTAAGGTGGAGTATTGGGTGACTGACCTCCTGAAAGGCTGCGAGTATGAGTTCAGGGTCAGTGCTGAGAATGAAGTGGGAGCTGGAGACCCAAGCCCACCATCTAAACCTGTCTTTGCCAAAGATCCCATTGGTGAGTTGATCTCTTACAATTACACTCCATGTTATTATTAGTGGATGTAAATGCAGCACAAGAATATTCCTTCTTCTTTTCCCTAGTGAAACCTAGTCCGCCAGTGAACCTAAAGGCTATCGACTTTACCAAGGAGTCAGTTACCCTGTCATGGGAGCCACCTACCGACACTGGCAGAGGAAAAATCTTTGGATACTTGCTGGAGTTCCAGGCAGCTGGAAAGGAGGAATGGCACAAGGTGAGGAAGTTACTATGTGCCATTGAGGCGAGAGATATAACATGTAGACAACCCTTACAACTACATTTAACCTTTTAATTTCTTCATTTCAATTCTAATGTTCTTTTCTTTCTTTCTTTCTTTCTTGCTTTCTTGCTTTTTTATTTCACTGAATTTTGTGAATTTGGACAACAGGTGAACCAGACTCCAGACTCCTGCAAAGAAACCAAGTTTAAGGTTATCAACTTGGAAGATGGTGTTTTGTACCGCTTCAGAGTCATGGCTGTCAACGCTGCTGGGGAGTCCAACCCAGCCAACATTACTGAGCCAATTAGAGTACAGGACAGACTTGGTGAGTTGCCATTTCAGTGTCATAGAATGCTACATAAGTGCTACATATGTGTATTGAGGTACTCTAGTGTTTGTAGTCATTAATTCTCTCACTTCCTTCATCTACATCTTTCAGAGCCTCCAGAGTTGATTCTGGATGCCGGAATGACCCGAGAAGTTAAGGCCATGGCTGGCACTCATATTGCTCTGATAGCCGGCATCAAAGGTGTCCCATTTCCTACTGTCACCTGGAAGAAGAATGACGCAGAGGTTCCCCCTCGAGCAGATATCGAAACCAACCAGACAGGCACCAAGCTGGAGATGAGGTTCTGCCATCGTGGTGACTGTGGAGATTACACCCTAACTGTGGAGAATCCAGCTGGAACCAAGACTGCCACCTGCACTGTGCTAGTTCTTGGTAAGTACTGAATTATTTGTAGAATCTGATTATTAGCTAAAATTCAGTGGTGGTTTGAAGGGACACATCTGGAACTGAATCATCTGTGTGGTTTTTAATTTTGAAAAAGTGACTGTGATTAAGCACATTTTATTTTTGTGAGCCATCACCCAAGTCAGTTTCATTTTTGTGTCTACCCCTAATGAAGGGTCAGACTTTAGTGATGTTCTTTGTATGTTTCTTCAGACAAACCTGGTCCTGTCCAGCACCTCCGTGTGTCTGATGTCAGGAGTGACTCTGCCTACCTGTCCTGGAAAGATCCAGAGGATAATGGTGGTACTCGCATCACTAACTTTGTGGTAGAGAAGAAAGACACAGCTTCCACTCAGTGGGTCCCTGTCTGCTCTACATCAAAGAAACGCAGCATGATGTTGAAGCACCTGATGGAGGGCACGTCCTACTCATTTAGAGTTGCCGCTGAAAACCAGTTCGGCCGCAGTGAATATGTCGAGACACCAAAGGCCATCAAGGCAATGAACCCGCTCTGTGAGTAACAACACAGTGACTGTTTATCCTTCAAATTTATCTATATTATTTTGGTGTTGGAAAACAAAAAAATGAAAATTCCAAAGATGCTTGCTTAATCATCCAAAATCTTACCTGGCATAGGGTTTTCTGGGAATGCTATTTCCAGATTATGAACAGAATCAACTTTCTGGGATACTGAAAATAAATTTCCTTAAGCACCAAAGAAAACTGTGTTGTACTAAGAGTGAGTAGTTGAAGCCTGAATCGCTCTCATTTTGCTTTCATCCCTCCAGTCCCTCCTGGTCCTCCCAAAGACCTGCATCATGTTGATGTGGACAAGACTGAGGTATGGTTAGCATGGAACTGGCCTGATCGCAATGGAGGAAGTGAAATCACAGGCTTCCTGGTAGAGTACCAGGAAGAGGGAGAGAAAGAGTGGTATGAATGGAAAACCGTCAGCATCCCTGAGAGTCATGTGACTGGTCTGGAGGAAGGAAAAACCTACCGCTTCAGAGTGAGGGCTGAGAATGCCATTGGCCTCAGCAGACCTGATACCACAGTGCCTATCCTCTGCCAGGAGAAACTAGGTAGGGCAGAAGACAGTATTTGCACGACCCCTATTGGATTTCACGTATATCTAATAGCATGAAATTATTGTTCCAGTTGTTTGTTTTCACCTGAAATTAGATATTTACTTTATAGAGTAGGAATTGTGGTGCAGATGTGTGTTCTGTGATGGAGTCTCGAGTGAGTACTTAGAATTAGAGGAGGCAGATGATCTTAATGAAAAAAAGAAACTGTTGATAAGGCTCTAACTGGTAAAGTTTGAGTAATTTAACTTTGTTTCATATTTGTTTCATATGAGTCTAGTAATGTGAGGTGACCTCTTTTTGCACAGTGCCCCCAATTGTTGAAGTTGATGTTAAACTCACTGAAGGCATCATTGTGAAGGCCGGGACTACCATCAGACTGCCAGCTATAATGAGAGGAATCCCTGTCCCAACTGCCAAGTGGTCCATCGAAGGAGAGGAGATCACCAGCCAGGGCAACATTAAGATTGACACTGATAATTTCTCCACTGTTCTCAGCATTAATGAGTGCACCAGAAACCACACTGGAACCTACCTGCTCACTGTGTCCAACCCAGCAGGAACCAAGACGGTGGCCTTAAATGTTACTGTACTCGATGTTCCAGCTGCTCCGATTGGACCTGTCAACATACTGGAGGTCATGCCAGATTCCATGACAATTGAGTGGCGTCCTCCTAAAGATGATGGTGGGAGCCCTATAACCAATTACATTGTGGAGAAAAGAGAGTCCAACAAAGAGACATGGGGAGGTGTGAGTTCTGGTAGTCTTGCCACGAAGCTCCGGATCACTCGCCTTCAGAAAGGAGTAGAATATGTAGTTCGCATTCGTGCTGAGAACAAGATGGGCATTGGTGCCCCTCTGGAGAGCAAGCCCACTGTTGCTGAGCACTCCTTCATGCCCCCTAGTGCACCTGGTAAGCCACAATCCTATGATACCTCAGAGGATGCTGTTACACTTGGCTGGACTATGCCCCTAACTGATGGTGGCAGTCAGATCACTGGCTACATCATTGAGCGCAGACACAAGGGAGGAAAGTGGATCCGTGTCAACAAGACACCTTGCAAGGACCTGAGGTACCGAGTCCTGGGCCTCTACGAGGGCAGCGAGTATGAGTTCAGAGTGTTTGCTGAAAATATTGCTGGATATAGTGGCCCCTCCCCGAGCTCCGATCCCTACAAGCCCTGCAGGCCCATCACTGTCCCGAGTCCCCCTGTCAATCCTAAAGTTAAAGATTACAGCAGGGCCACTGCTGACCTGGTGTGGACCAAACCTACCAAAGACGGAGGCAGCCCAATCCTTGGTTACACTGTGGAGATGAAGAAAGCTAGCGCTGAAGAATGGAAAAAAGTCAACCTGGATGACTTCATCAAGCAGTGTGCCTACAGGGTGAAGGGTCTGGAAGAGGGTGTGACCTATAGATTCAGAGTCTTTGCTACAAACATGATTGGAGACGGGGAGCCAAGAGAAATCCCAGAATCAGTCACTGCTCAGGATATTCTTATACCTCCAGAGATTGAGATGGAGGCCACTTGTCGAGATTGTGTTACTGTGCGTGTTGGACACAACATCAACATCATTGGTTACATCAAGGCTCGCCCTGACCCTGAAGTTTTTTGGTCAAAAGAAGAGACTATTCTAGAGAACAGCAAACGTGTTACCATCCTGCAGAATCTTCCTTTAGTCCACCTAAAGATCAAGGAAGCTACAAGGAATGACCATGGCAAATATATTCTGAAAGCTTCAAATGAAGGTGGTGAGGCTTCCCGCACAATCACAGTTAATGTGCTAGACCGACCCAGCCACTGCCAGAATCTGAATGTGACCTATGTCACCAAGGACTCATGCATGATCAACTGGGAGAGCCCTAAGGACAATGGTGGATCCGAGATCACCAACTACATTGTGGAGTGCAGAGAGCCTAGTATTAGCATGTGGTCTATGATTTCTTCCCACTGCACTAATCGTAAGATCAAGGCAAAGCTGATGGAAGGCCATGAGTACCTGTTCCGTGTCTGTGCTGAGAACAAAATAGGACCAGGACCCTCCGTGGAGACCAAAACTCCTACATTGGCCATTGACCCTATTGACAAGCCCGGTGAGCCTGAGAACTTCAGAGCAATTGACATTGGTAAGAACTATGTCAATTTGAGGTGGCGGAAGCCTGACTATGATGGTGGAAGCCCCCATCTGTCCTACAACCTGGAGTGTAAAACTAAAGATGCGGAGCAGTGGGAAAAACTCAACACCACTACTCTCACAGACACCTTCTTTTTGGCTGATAAGTGTGTGGAAAATCAGACGTACACCTTCAGGTAGGTTACTTCATTTCTAATTTGTAATTACTGATTGTTTTGTTGGGTGTTTATCTGGTCAGAAATTGTGTTCTGTAAGGGTTATCCAGCTATCTACCTTTATTTTTACAATTTGTTATCCAGAGTGCAGACTGTCAGTGAAGGAGGTGAGAGTGCCTGGGTAAAACTTGCAGATATTCTGGTGAGGGAGGAGATCCAGAAGCCTGTCATTGACCTGAAGTTGGCTGGAACACTGACAGTAAAAGCTGGAGAGTCAGTCAGGATGGAGGCTGCTCTGAGAGGAAAGCCCCAGCCTGAGGTTAAATGGATGAAAGATAAGGCTACTGGAGACAATCCCAGAATAAGCTATGAAACTGGCCCAGACTACTCAAAATTTCTGATGACTAAGTCCAAGCGTAGTGACACAGGAAAATACATTATCACTGCCACCAACTCGGCCGGGACTTTCACAGCATATGCCAATGTTAATGTCCTGGACATTCCCGGCCCAGTGAGAGACCTGAGGGTTACTGGCATTGGAGCTGACAAGTGCAGAGTGGTTTGGGATGCTCCAGAGGATGATGGAGGTTGTGAGGTGGACAGCTACATTCTAGAGAAATGTGAAACCAGGAGGATGGTTTGGTCCACATATTCAGCCTCTGTGGTCACACCATACTGCAATGTCACTCGTTTGGTGGAGGGCAATGAATACATATTCAGAGTGAGGGCAGAAAACAAGATGGGAACTGGCCCTGCCATGGAGAGTAAGCCTGTAACTGTCAAGACTCAGTTCAACAAACCTGGACCCCCTGAAGCTCCTGAAGTCACCAAGGTAAAATTTTGTATACTCTCTACTCGATTTTATTTCAAATTGTGTCTCATGGAAAACATTTCAACATCTTCAAGCTTTTATAACATAGTAATTAACATAGCTATAATAACTGTTTGTGATCCAGGTGAGCAAAGATGAGATGACTGTGGTCTGGGCTCCTCCTGAGAATGATGGAGGAAAGTCAATCACTGGCTACATCCTTGAAAGGAAGGAGAAGAGGGCAGTGCGGTGGGTGCCCTGCACTAAGAGCCCAATCTCTGAGAGACGCATGAAAGTAACCAACCTGATTCCAAACCATGAGTACCAGTTCAGAGTGAGAGCTGAGAATGAAGTCGGTCTGGGAGATCCCAGTAAACCCTGCAGACCAGTTGCAGCCAAAGATCCTATTGGTGAGTTTGCTGTCACAACTTTACTATTAAGAAGTTCAAGTGGGGGGGTTTGTTTTGTTTTGTTTTTTTGTGGTAGAGCCGAAGAACATGTAAAATGCCAGACAATGGGGTTTAAGATTTGACAAGCTTCGTCTTTTATTTCAGCATTCATAATAAGTTTTGTTTCACTGTCTCCACCTACAGAGCCACCTGGTCCCCCTGCAGCCCTGAAGGTGGCCGACAGCACAAAAACCTCTATCACCCTGTCCTGGTCTAAACCTGTCTATGACGGTGGCGCCCCCATTATTGGCTATAGCTTGGACATGAGGCTGAAAAGTGAGGCGGACCCTGAGAATCCCACAGTGGGCTGGAAGAGAATTGATACTCATGGACCACTGGTGCTCACAGAATTTACTATTGGCCAGCTTGATGAAAAGCAGGAGTATGAGTTCAAGGTGTCAGCCCAAAACCAGGTGGGCTGGGGACGCCATGCTTATTTGAAGGAGGCAGTGTCTCCCAAGGAGATCCTGGGTAAGAAGTCATCAGATTCTGTGCCTCAATAAATGTGTTATATTACAGTACAGTAGTCTTGTAAATGTTCCAAAGTTGATGACACTAAACATTCATTTGTTTTTCATGTGAAACAGAGGCTCCAGAAATTGAGCTGGATGCCAGTCTGAGGAAAGGCCTTTCTGTGAGGGCTGGTTGTCCTATAAGGCTTTTCGCCGTGATCCGAGGAAGGCCTGCCCCCAAGGTTACGTGGAAGCGGTTGGGTGTGGACAATGTAGTCCGCCGAGGTCACGTGGACCAGGTTGACACCATGTCCTTCCTTGTTATCCCTGAGAGCACCAGAGAGGATTCTGGAAAATATTCACTCACTCTGTCCAACTCAGCTGGAGAGAAAGCAATATTTGTCCGTGTCAAAGTCCTTGGTGAGAAACAAAAAATGAATGTCAAATGGTGTATTTTCTTTTAATAACTTTTAAACCCGTTTAAAAAGACTGGTCACTAATGAGGAAACTGTCATGTCTTTGATTTAAAAATTTTGTCCAAAGACACACCTGGTCCGGTTGGCAGCCTGGATGCCACTGACATCACCAAAACAACAGCTCAACTCTCCTGGTTGCCACCAGAGAATGACGGAGGCAGCCCCATCCTCAATTACGTTGTGGAGAAACGAGAGGTTGATAGGAAGACCTGGACCAAGTGCATAGAGGACCTGAAGAAGACTAGCTTCAAGGTCACCAACCTTACACCTGGCATTGAGTATTACTTCAGAGTCATGGCATGCAACAAGTATGGCATTGGAGTTCCTCAGGACTCACCCAGGTCCTACTTGGCTGTTGACCCAATCAGTAAGTTCTGTGTTCTTCTGACTCTGAATTTAGTCTGTTTTGTTATTTGTTCCTAATCCCTGCTTTGTTTTGGATTCAGGTGAGCCAGACCCTCCAAAGAAGATGGACGTGTTAGAGATCACCAAGAATAGTGCTACACTGGGCTGGCTAAAACCACTCAGGGATGGAGGTGCCAAAATCAATGGTTATGTGGTGGATTACCAGGAGGAGGGTGCACCTGAGGACAAATGGACACCATATTCTGTGGTCAAAGACCTGACTATCGTGGTAGTTGGTCTGAAAGAAGGAAAGAAGTATAAGTTCAGAGTGGCTGCTAGGAACTCAGTGGGAGTCAGTTTGGCTCGAGAGGCTGAGGGAATGTTTGAAGTTAAGGAGCAGCTCAGTGAGTAGACAAGTTTAAACATTTCCTAATACTAGTATGGATAATAGTAACTGAGACACTGTCATTTATATAGGTCAATCAAAAAGTTTAAATCATGTGAAATACAGAAGTAACTATTGATATTTTGTCTTCCTCTCAGTGGCTCCAAAGATAATCATGCCTGACATTGTGACAGTCAGAGCTGGATCCAAGATGACGATTGAGGCTATTGTGGCAGGTAAACCTGCTCCCGTCTGCAAGTGGAAGCAGGGCAATGAGGATGTGCTGACCTCTGATCGCCTGTCCATTGTAAAGACGCTGACAACTACCACACTTATTATAAAGAATGTAACAAGAAAGGATAGTGGTTACTACAGCCTGTCAGCTGAGAACAGTACTGCCAAGGTTAATCAGATCCTCAAAGTCATCGTCATGGGTAAGTTAGAACGGAAACTTTTTACACCGCTGGTTCTTGTAAACACATCAACAGTGCTTTGCCCTGCCTTCCATTATCAACGTGTGTGCTGTCTGTGTCTCAGACATCCCTGGACCCCCTGAAGCTCCTTTGGAGATCACTGAACTGGACATAGATGCGTGCACACTGCTCTGGAACTCGCCACAGGAGGATGGTGGTAGCAACATCACCAACTACATTGTAGAGAAGTGTGATGTTAGCCAGGGTGATTGGGTCACCGTTTCTGCATCTTGCACAAAGACGAGCTTCAGAATGACCAAACTGACACCTGGCAAAGAGTACAGCTTCCGTGTTCGTGCTGAAAACAGGTTTGGCATCTCTGAGCCTACCTACTCTGAGAGGATGATTGCCAGATATCCATTTGGTGAGCGTTTGTATTCTAATATGTATCATAGCTTCCCAACATTACAAGAATAACATTATGTGTTAATGTTTTTTTTCCCCAAAGATCCTCCGAGTGAACCCAGAAACCTGCAGATAAACAAGGTCAACAAGGATTTCGTCATCCTATCATGGGAGCGTCCCAGCACTGATGGTGGGAGCCCCATCACTGGATATTGCATTGAAAAGAAGGAGAGGAATAGCCTTCTGTGGGTGAAGGCTAATGAGACTCTGGTCAAAGCCACTCAGTACACCTGCACAGGCCTGATTGATGGCCTGGAGTACACCTTCAGGGTGTCAGCACAAAACCAGGCCGGACAGGGCAAACCTTGTAAACAGACAGACTTCATCACTGCCAGGACTGCTGTCGGTATGAACACTTCTTATAACTAGAAAAACATCATAATTTTTCTCACCATTTCACCATATTGTTGATAAATTTCAGTTAAAACCAATAATACAAAAATGACAACTTTAAATTCAAAGAGCTCTTCACAACACAGCTGCATTTTTATGTCATTCATGTTTTTATTAACTGGAAAAAACATCATATACATCATTTTATGTATGCCCTCTGCTGTTTTAACATTCCCTGATCAGTTTGTTGAAGCTAGCAAACATTTGTTTTTTTAAATTCTTTTTAACCACAGAATAAAAATGTATCTCACCTGTTAGATAACGTGCTCCATGTACCAAGGCTAAATATTTAATAGTGATTCAGTTCAGCAGCCCCAGGCCCTTTAATACATGTCAAACAAAAAGATAAGGGAAATTTATTTTTAAAATACCTACTTCCGTTGCAAGTTAACTTAACCAAATACATCTGAAATACAGAAGCCCATTTTAGCCCTAACATTAAAGTGGTGATATCTATTTTTCTGTCTATCAGTTGATCAATCAGTTACACTTTTTTTTAATTATCAATCAATCAATATCAACTCAACAGTATTATAGTAAAGTATATAACAGTAAAGCTAGGGAACCCTTCCTTTAAATAAACATGCTGTAGTTGATTTAATACCCACAAAAACTGAGGAGAAAAAAATTAAATGATTACAGATGCTGCAATTCAATGATAAAATCAACAGTTTAATTATTCCATGTCAAAATCATCTACGCAATCCTACCCACCCACAATCTTCTTTGACTCATATCAGAATGATTCAAATTCTACTTTTTCTGGTCAATATATTTTCTTTTTAATTTCAGAATATATTGCTATATATATTTGCACTCTTTTGCATTCAAGTTCATTCTTTGTTATTTAAACAGTATAGTCTACAACTGTTCATTTGTGGGGGGTTTTGTTTCTATCTAGACCCACCAGGAAAACCCGAGCCCATGGATGTGACCAAGAATACTGTATCATTAGTGTGGGGCCGTCCAAAGCATGACGGTGGCAGCAAGTTGATTGGCTACTACGTGGAATATACAAAGCTTCCAGAAGAGAAGTGGACTCGCTGCAATGCCAACTGCATGAACATCCAGACAGAGAACTATGTGGTGACTAATCTACAGGAGGGTCAACAATACCAGTTTAGAGTCATCGCCAAGACCGCAATTAACAGCAGCCTTCCATCTGAGCTATCTGACCCTATTCCTGTCATCGCAGAGAATGGTACAACTCTGCACAGTAACGAAAGCGATACACAAATACAGTTATATACAAATAATCATGAGGGGTTTTTTCCCTTCTATGCAGTTGCTCCTCGTGTGGAATTGGGTGTTAACATGAAGAACCTGATTGTGGTGAAAGCTGGAGAAAATGTCTTCCTGGATGCTGAGGTCTTTGGCAAACCACTTCCCAAAGTGAGCTGGAAGAAGGATGGAGTACCTCTGGTCCTTGCTGAGGGAATGAAGATGTCCCAAAAGAAACATCTTCATCTGCTGGAGCTATACTCTGTCACCAGGAAAGAGACTGGGGACTACACTATCACAGCTGAAAATGTCAATGGCACCAAGTACGCCACCATAAAGGTCAAAGTACTCGGTAAGCTAAAGTTATGTTAGTTCATTTTATTGTAGTGCTTAAGCTAGCGTTTCATGTTTTGAGAGAAAAAAGCTTATCCTTGTGTTTTTTCTACCACAGACAAACCAGGCCCTCCAGCCTCAGTGAAAATTACTAAGGTGTTTGCTGACCATGTTAAGCTGCGATGGGAGCCACCACTTGCAGATGGCGGTTCTGAAATCACTAACTACATCATTGAGAAGCGTGAGACTAGCAGGGCCAACTGGGCACTGGTCACCTCAAACATCCATGGACACATCACTGACTGTTCAGTGGAGAAACTTATTGAAGGACACGAATATCAGTTCCGAGTCAGTGCTGAGAACCAGTATGGTGTGGGAGATCCCATTATGACTGACGCTGTCACGGTCAAGAATCCTTATGGTAAGAAAACTCACTGTATTCTACTTGAGGAGTACAGAAAAAATGAAAGCATGCATGTTTTACTGACTGCATAAACCTTTCTCCCACATCTCTATAATACATTTTGAAAGTCTCATATTAGCTTGGCCATGCTTAAATCATTAACATTACTGTGATTTGACATATATCTTAACATTTTTTGCTTAAATTCAATTTTTCAAATTGTGAATTGTGTGACATGGCTAATGTGTAAGTTTTTTATTCCTTTATAACACCATGTTGATCAAAGTTGGTGTAGCCCATCTTGCCTATTGATGACCAAAAGTAAAGACAGACGCTAATGGGAGAGAATTAAAACATTATCTCTTGTGTCAGATGTTCCTGGTCCATGTGAGCCACCTGTCATCACCAACATCACAAAGAACTCCATGACAGTCAGCTGGAAGGCCCCAGCCAATGATGGCAAGTCTCCCATCCTTGGCTACATGGTGGAGAAACGTGAGGCCACTGAGCTGAGCTGGGCTAAGGTTAACCGCCGACCAGTCATTGATAGGACCATCAAGGCCATTCAACTGACTGAGGGCTCTGAGTATGAGTTCAGAGTAATTGCTATAAACAAGGCTGGTCTTGGGAAACCCAGTGACGCTTCAAATGGTGCCCTGGCTGTTGACCCTGTCTGTGAGTACCTGCTTTAAAACACACTTTCTAAATGAAAGTAAAATGCAGACAACTAATTATTCATAAATAATTCTTTAGATCCTCCCGGGCCACCTGCCTTCCCCAAGGTGGTGGACTCTACCAAGACGTCAGTTAGCCTTAGCTGGACCAAACCAGCATACGATGGTGGCTGTGAGATCATTGGATACTTGGTTGAGTGCAAGCGAGTTGATGCAGAGAGCTGGACAAGATGCAATGTGCCGAAGAAACTCCAGGCCACGAAATTCCTGCTGACAGGCCTGATGGACAACACTGAGTACCAGTTCAGAGTCACGGCTGTTAACAAGATTGGCTACAGTGAGCCCAGCGAGGTGCCTGGAAACTACATGCCTAAGGATATTCTAAGTATGTTCCCAGCTGTCTCTGATTCAACACTATTTAGATAAATAATTTCCAAAAGGAAAATTGTTTAATTTACTGGTTTAAATTAATGGTTTTCTGTGGGGTGTTTCCACTGGAGATCAACAGCTTATGTCTAAATCATTGTTATGAATATGTGTGGCTATTGCTGAATCTCTAAAAGAAAAAAGAATTAAATCAAGAGGCGATATAAAAATCAATCAAGTTAGCTTGGCTTTGAAGGAGAGACTGTGTCAGCAAATACAGTAGTACACCTTGTCTCTCATTACTATATCACAGTGTATCACTGTTAAAGAGGAACTTCATTTCATTAAATAACTTTAATGCATATGACATTATGGAGATCGGATTGCATGACTACTAACTGGCTCAGTGGTAATCGAAGAAAATGAAATAACCATTTACCTAATCCAACATAGTCCAACTATTAGAAAAATTTGACCAACCAGCAATTTTCCAGCGTAATTGAAATTGCTGGTCTGGCCTTTGTGGTTATCTTTTTAATCTATATATTATATTACTTGTTTCCGCTAGCGAATTAACTTTATTAATAAAACATATTGTCAATAATTAATATCATTCTTGGTGAAATTCATAAACTAACACTTTCTTGGTATTAGCCAAAATTAACACTTAATATTTTCAGGAGGACAAATTAGCACTGTGAAAAGAGAATACTGCCTAATGGGCAAGACAGATTAACAGAAGAAATAATGGCAACTAACAGATGACATAACAGTTAACTTATTCATTGTGATTAATGAACAGTGATGGGAATAACGGCGTTACAAGTAACGGCGTTACTTTTTTCAGTAACGAGTCATCTAACTAATTACTATTCTATCGTTACAACGCCGTTACCGTTACTAACAAGAAAATGCGGTCCGTTACTATTTTTCAACAAACAGACAGTTGAAGCAAACACAGAAATGAAAGTGAAAAGATGGAGTAGCATGGCAGTGCAGTGTGTGATCTGGACACAAGCGATGGAGGCACTTGTAGAACTTTGGAAAGCTCATCCGAGCCTTTTCGATGTGGCCTCACAAACTATCATGACCACAACAACCGTGAAAATAATTGGATTTACTTTGCTGCTCAATCACAGCTGCCTGATCAATGTTTTTCATTAGCAATTTAGCAAAGTTGATGGTGGTGGTGTGCGTGTCTGTGTGAGTGAAAGACAGAGAGGGAGAGACAGATTTTCTGTTATAACCTTCAAGTTATGGACGCACAGTGTGAGTACCCGGGTCGCATCAGAGCATCAGGCCGCATAGTGTGAGACCCTGCATCATGACCTACGAACTTCTAACCCCTGCGAGTCAATCGTGCAGTTTGAGCAGAAGTTGAATAACGCGACTGAAAAAATCGCACAGTGTATGCCCAGCTTAAGGGAGCAAAAAAAACGCATGAGTGCTGCTGTTTGACTGAGGAAGAATAAAGTAGTCGTGGTAAGCCAATCACATGACCACTTCAAGATGACAAAGCAACAAGGTGATATATACCAACTTTTAAATTGTGTTGATAGGCCATGTGAAACCAGAGTCATGATAAACAATATATACGTGCGTTTTTTCCTGAATAGTTTCATGTTTACTGTCTAAGGACAGCGCTAGCAAGCACTCTCTGCTTATGACCAAAAAATAAAAAAAAACAAACGGTAAACGGCCTGTATTTGTATAGCGCTTTACTTAGTCCCTAAGGACCCCAAAGCGCTTTACACTACATTCAGTCATTCACACACTGGTGATGGCAAGCTACATTGTAGCCACAGCTGCCCTGGGGCGCACTGACAGAGGCGAGGTGCCGGACACTGGCGCCACCGGACCCTCTGACCACCACCAGTAGGCAAACATGGGGCTAGTATCTTGCCCAAGGATATTTGGCAGCCTGACCTTCTGATTAGTGGCTGACCTGCTCTGCCACCTGAGCTACAGCTACAAAACAAAAAAAACAGCCCGTTCCTGTTGGTGGAAAAATACACCACATCGACCAATCAAAAAATGATATGGCAACATGACATTTGGTTGTTTAGGAAGAGGGGGAAGTTTTAGGAGTGGCGGCAAGAGAGAGAGTTTTGAGATGTGAGAGATTTGTGACGTTTAGCGTGTTTGGAGTGTGTAGTTAATGTGTTGTCTTGTGTAGTTAGTGTGTAGTGTTGTGGATGGTTTTGTGTTGTGTGTCAGAACAATGAGGCGACTGCTGTCTCCAGGTAGAAACAGGAGTGATACACCTGCTGCTGTCAGACCTGCAGGTATCAGGCTGTGATGTTCTCCTTTATAGTGGATAGAAATTTTTGGAGTGGCACAAATAATTTGTGTATCATCTTATTGAATGCAGAACAGCTGATTGTTCTGTAAATAGTTTGAAATGGTTATTTAAAAAAGGGTAAAAGGTAAATGGATGCAAATAGCTTTGTTGTTTGTAAAACTTGTGAATATGATTTTAAAATTGACAACTTATATTTGCATTTAAAGTTATGAAATATGATTCATTAAACATGTTTGTGGTTGTTACAGTAAAAATATAACTTTTTCTACTCGGATTTTATGTTTTTTGTCTGATTTTAGATCAATTGTGTTAATACAGTATGTCAAAATGAAAACATAACTGTAAATTCAGACACGTGAGGTTGTGCTGAAAAGAATGATACCAAACAAGGCAAAGGAAATAGTTTTTAAAGGTGAAATGTAGAGGAAACATCAAAAGTGGTTAAAAACGGCCAAATCCAGGGTATACCTGGATTTTTTTTAAAGTAACGCAATAGTTACTTTTCAAGTAATTAATTACTTTTAGAATCTTGTAACTCAGTTACTAACTCAATTACTTTTTTGAAGAAGTAACTAGTAACTATAATTAATTACTTTTTCAAAGTAACCTACCCAACACTGTTAATGACCCACCCTTTGTTTCCTCCAGTTGCTCCTGAAGCTGAGCTTGACGCTGACCTGAGAAAAGCTTTGGTTCTGCGAGCTGGAGTAACCATGAGGCTCTATGTACCACTGAGAGGACGCCCAGCACCGAAGGTGACATGGACTAAAGTTGATGCTAATTTGAAGGAAAGGCAAGGACTACTGATCAAGACATCAGACTGGGACACCCTACTGATGACTGAGGATGTTAACAGATGTGATTCTGGCAAATATGTTCTGTCACTGGAGAACAGCAGTGGCTCTAAGAGCTACACCATCGTAGTAAAGGTCCTTGGTAAGAATTTCTGTCATATAAAATGTTGAGTACACTCCAGTGAGTTGGACTGTCACATGCAATGTAGACATGTAAATGAAACCAAGTTAGTGAAAAACCCTTTCACTGATTGATAGTTCAAATCTATCAAGAGATTTTTCTTAACCTGCATCAAGCTGAAATAAAATTCTTGAAATAGTGGGTTTAAAAATTAAATATTAAATGTACTAAATGGAGTCGAACCTAGTTTTCACCTTAAAATGTGTAAAAAAGTAGAACATATACATGATTATATAAGATATATCAGAAATATCAGCATGAAGAAAGAAATTTTTTTTAAAAATAAATATAGAGTGCACACATAGGCTTAATGTGTGTTTTCACTTCAGATATGCATTTGTACTCGTGCTTGTATAACTTTCTGAAAGCTATAAGGCAAAGAAATTGCTTCTCTTGCCCACTTAGATTCTCCGGGCCCACCCTTAAACCTGACTGTGAAGGAAACCTCCAGAACCCATGCCTGCATCACCTGGGATGCCCCACTGATTGATGGTGGTAGTCCAGTTAAGAACTACATCGTAGAGAAACGTTTGGCTGAGAGGAAAGCCTGGACCTGTGTGTCAGCAGATTGTCCTAAGATTTCCTTCAGGATCACCAACCTGGAGGCAGGACAGGCCTACTGCTTCAGAGTTCTAGCTGAAAATGCATACGGCATTGGAGAAGGCTGTGAGACCCCAGGCAGCATCAGGGCCTCTGGTAGTTACAAGATATTTGATACTTAAATTTAAATATACTCATGCTGTATAGCCACTGCATTCGTGAGCTTAAAGAAAGACACTATATATGTAGCTAAATATCAATTAAAAAAAAAACGCAGATGTTCAACCTTCGTCCATTTGTCCTTCCTCTGCAGAGCAACCTGGTCCAGTGACAGACTTCAAAGCTCAGAAGACTACAAAGAACTCTATCACCCTGTCCTGGAAGAAGCCAATCAATGATGGTGGAAGTTATATTACTGCATACATCTTGGAGCAGGGTGAAGGCGAGGAGAAGTGGAAGCAGATCGTGAAAGGCAAGAATACCTCACACACTATTGGAGAACTGACAGAAGGCAAGGAGTATTCTTTCAGGGTCAAGGCACTCAACGAGTCTGGAGAGGGACCACCCACTGAGCTCACTGCTGTTGCAAAGGACCAATTTGGTAAAAATGCCATCATGCTATTCTTAGTTATACTAAAATTATAATGTTGAACTTTTTAATGATGATTATCCTTTTGAACTTCAGTGCTACCCGACTGCAACTTAAGTGATCTGCACGATGGCTGCTGTGTGGTTAAGGAGGGCAGCACAACACGCATTAACATCCCCATCACTGGAGTTCCAAACCCCACTGCTACCTGGAAGAAGGGCGATATGGGACTGGGTGATACTGGCCGGATGTGTGTTGAAGCATCTCAGAGCATCACCACCTTACTGATTAGAGACTGCCAGAGAGGAGATGCTGACACCTACACTATAGACGTCAGGAACAGTGCTGGCTCAAAGGACTGCAAGTTCCAGCTGAAGGTGGTTGGAAAACCCGGTATCTGCACTGGACCCATTACGTTTGATGAGATAACTGCCGATGCCATCACACTAGAGTGGGGACCACCCAAAGATGATGGTGGTGCAGAGGTGTCTAATTACATTGTGGAGAAGAGGAGAACAACAGATAACAAGTGGGCTACAGTGGCTTCTGCCATCCAGAAGACCACCATGAGAGTGATCAGACTCCATGAAGGGATAGAATACATCTTTAGAGTGTTCGCTGAGAACAAGTATGGGGTTGGAGAACATCTGAGGTCTGACCCAGTCGTTGCCCAGCATCCTTTCAGTAAGTATGGCCATTGACTACTACCACTGTTAATTTATAACTGATTATACTTCAGATCTTTTTGTCTTGTCAAGACATTGTCTCTAATTTTTTTTTAATAAAAAGGGGCGAAATTATCTCTAGTACTCTGTTTTAGCAACATTTAGTGCTCATTATAAGACCTGATGTATTTGTTTTACAAATGTACTTTTAAAATACTAGAAAATTAAATGAAACTACAGCTTTGTTGAGGGATTTTTTTAATCAGTCTTTCTCGTGTAATGACACCATCTGCATTATACTGAACTGAGGTGTTCAATACATTTTATTACACATATTAATAATGTCTTCCTCTCGCTTTCTCTTCTTCCTCCAGATGTTCCCGGGGCACCTGCTCCACCAGAAATTGTGAGCATCAGGCATGAATCAGCCATCTTGACTTGGGTTGATCCAAAGGACACTGGTGGTGCCCCAGTTACTGGTAACAAACAGTGATTAATGTACATGCTAAGTATGAGCAAACAGCAAATAACAATCAGTCTGAACAAGTAATTTTGTGTTTTCTCTAGGATATCACATAGAGTATAAGGAAAAGAACAGTCTGATGTGGAAACGGGCAAGTAAGACTCCTCTGAGAGTAAAAGAATGTAGAGTCACTGGACTGACAGAAGGATTAGAATATGAGTTCAGGGTAATGGCCATGAACATGGCTGGCCTGGGAAAGGCTAGCAAAGTAACTGAGGCCGTGGTTGCTCTGGATCCTATTGGTGAGTCCACTGTTATTGGAATCTTTTTTTTGCTCTAATCTTATTCAACTCTGTACTGTTTACAGTACTTATTACCTGAGCTATGGCAACCATGTCTCTTTTTTGAAATGCTTTACAATCTTCTTCTCTTTTGTGTCATGTCAGATCCTCCTGGCAAGCCTGAAGTAATCAGTGTCACCAGGAGCACAGTCACTCTGATGTGGACAGCTCCCAAATATGACGGTGGCTACAAGCTTACTGGTTATATCATAGAGAAACTTGAGGCCAGTGGTAAGGCCTGGATGAAAGCAAATCATGTCAACATTCAGGGCTGTGCTTTTACCGTCACTGACCTGACTGAAGGATCCCAGTATGAATTTAGAGTCAGAGCCAGGAATGCTGCAGGTGCCATCAGTATTCCTTCAGAGCCTACTCAGCTTTTGACCTGCAAGGATGAATATGGTAAGCTAAGTGGTAAACAGTTTGACTAGTTTCGGAGTTGACTGTAGATTATTCATCCCCCCCCCCCCCCCCTTTATGTATATATGTACAGTTAGGACTTAAAAATAATTGTCAAAAGTTTGAAATTTTCAGTTGTTGAACGCTTGAAATTTCAACAACTGTCTACAATGCAAAATACAACTTTTTTTTGTCATCTCTACAGAGCCCCCAACCATCACTATTGACCCAGAAATGAAAGATGGTATAGCCATCAGAGCAGGAGACACAATTGTAATCTCAGCTTCTAAAATTGTGGGCAAACCTCCACCTACTGCAGCGTGGTCCAAGGGAGGACGTGAATTGAAGACTTCTGATATTGTCACCATCACCAGTACCCCAACCTCCTCTACTCTGGCTATTAAGTACGCAAGTCGGAAGAACACAGGGGAGTACACTATCACTGCCAGCAACCCCTTTGGCATTAAGGAAGAACATGTTAAGGTGAAGGTCTTAGATGTTCCTGGACCTCCAGGCCCAATTGAAGCCAGTAACATTTCAGCCGAAAAGTGTACCCTGACCTGGCTTCCACCGGAGGAGGATGGAGGCTCTTCTATCAAATCCTACATCCTTGAGAAGAGAGAAACCAGCCGACTACAGTGGACCAAGCTAGCTGAAAATGTCATGGATTGCAGACATGTAGTCAGCAAACTGATTAAAGGCAATGAGTACATTTTCAGAGTGTCTGCTGTGAACCAGTATGGCACAGGAGATTCAACCCAGTCTGGTCCAGTCAAAATGGTTGATAGTTTCTGTAAGTTTATATTTTTTATGTGGTTTATATCTGTGTATTAATAATTAAACAATAAAAGCAACTTAGCTATAGGATCTTGCAGATACTGGAAATAAAAATATAGCTAATAGACATGCCCTTCCTGTTTCTGTTTCCCCAGCCCCACCAGGTCCGCCCTCAACACCAGAGATTGATAATGTTAGTAGGAATGCTGTCACCATTTCATGGAAGAGACCAGTACGAGATGGGGGAAGTGACATTAGGGGATACTGTGTTGAGAGGAAAGAGAGAAAAGGACTGAGATGGGTCAGAGCCAGTAAGCGGACTATCCCTGACCTGCGGTTTAAGGTGCAAGGCCTGAGTGAGGGAGTAGAGTACGAGTTTAGAGTCACTGCTGAGAACAAGGCTGGATTTGGGGAGCCAAGTGAACCATCGCGCCCTGTCATGACAAAAGATATTGTGTGTAAGTAAAACTCGCAGCAATGTTCTCACGGCAATGTGAATTGTATTTTAAAACTGTAAAACTGCAATGCAGGAGAGTTAGAAAATACAAATCAAGCTTTGTCAAATACACAATTACCTTTATTAACTTTGTTACATATTTTGTTTTTGTGTTTATTAGATCCACCCGGTCCCCCATCCAACCCTAGAATTACAGAAACCACCAAAACCTCAGCCACATTCACCTGGGGCCGACCCCACTATGATGGTGGTCTTGAAGTAGAGGGCTACATTGTTGAATATAAAAAGGAAGGACATGATGATTGGGAGACAGAGACACAGTACCCACTGAAAGCTTCAGAATATGTGATTGGTAAACTTCAAAAAGGAGGCAAATACCACTTCAGGGTTAGTGCTGTAAACTCTGAGGGAATAGGCGAGCCTGCAGAGGTTGAGAAAGTGACTGAATTGGTGGACCAGGAGATGTTGCCAGACTTTGAGCTGGATGCTGAACTCAGAAGAACTCTGGTAGTTAGGGTTCGTGCTTCAATCCGTATGTTTGTTCCTATCAAGGGCCGTCCTGTCCCTGAAGTCACATGGAGTAAAGATGATGCTAACCTGAAAACACGTGCACATATTGACACCACACAGTCGTACACGCTTCTGGTTATTCCAGACTGCACAAGATATGATGCTGGAAAGTACAACCTTTGTCTAGAGAATGTTGCTGGAAAGAAGACTGGGTTTGTTAATGTGAAAGTTCTGGATACACCGGGACCACCAGTCAATCTCAAACCTAGAGAGGTCACGAAGAACAGCATCACCCTACAGTGGGAAATTCCCATTATTGACGGTGGTTCTAAGATTCGTAACTACATTATTGAGAAAAGAGCAGCCACTAAGAAGGCCTACACAGTGCTTAGCACCACATGGCAGAAGTGTTCCTTCAAGATTCCAGACCTTGAGGAGGGAGCTTACTACTATTTCCGTGTCTCAGCTGAGAATGACCTGGGTGTGGGTGAGCCAGCTGAAACCCCAGAGCCAATCAGGGTATCCCAGGCCCCCTCTGCCCCAGAAAATTTGTATGTCACCGATGTTACCTCTGATAGTGCCAGCCTTGCATGGACCAAGCCTTTACATGATGGTGGCAGCTTGATCACTGGGTATGTCATTGAGGCTCAAAAGAAGGACACTGATCAGTGGGTCCATGTGGCCACCATTAAGGCTCTGGATTATACTGTTACAGATCTAATTGAGGGTGCTGAATATACCTTCCGTATAATGGCAGTCAATGCATCGGGCAGGAGTGATCCCCGTGAGAGCAGACCAGCTGTTATCAAAGAGCAGACTTCTGCTCCTTCATTTGACCTACGTGGGGTCTACCAGAAAACGATCATTGCTAAGGCAGGAGATCGGTTGAAGGTGGAGATTCCAGTGTTGGGCAAACCAAGGCCTGTGGTTTCATGGAAGAAAGGAGATACAGTGCTCAAGGAGACACAAAGACTCAACATTGAAACCACACCAACATCAACTATTCTCAACATCAGTGAGATAAAAAGGAAAGATGGAGGCCAGTATTCTATGACTGGTAAAAACATGCTAGGGACAATGACAGAGACAATCACAATCCTGGTTCATGACATTCCTGGACCTCCAACTGGTCCTATTAAGCTGGAAGAAATTTCATGTGATTATGTGCTGATGTCCTGGGACCCACCAGAAAATGATGGAGGTGTTCCTATTAACAACTATATTGTTGAGATGCGGGAGACCACTGGTACTTCATGGGTAGAGCTGGCAGCTACAGTCATCCGCACCACATTTAAGGCAGCCAGACTCACTACTGGAACTCAGTATCAGTTCCGCATCAAGGCCCAGAACAGATATGGGATTGGACCAAGCATTATCTCTGAACCAGTGGTAGCTGTCTATCCATTTGATGTACCAAGCCAGCCTGGCACTCCTGTGGTCACCTCTTTCAACAAGGATGCTATGACCCTTAGTTGGAATGAGCCATCCTCTGATGGAGGTAGTGCCATTCTGGGCTATCATGTGGAAAGAAAAGAGAAAAACAGTATTCTGTGGCAGAGGATCAGCAAAGCCCTTGTTGTTGGAAATATATTTAAATCAACAGGCCTTATTGATGGAATTGTATATGAACACCGTGTTATTGCTGAAAATATGGCTGGTCTCAGCAAAGCCAGCAAACCCTCTGAGCCCATGTATGCTTTGGACCCAGTTGATCCACCAGGCAGGCCAGTAGCACTAAATATTACTAGACATGAAGTGACCTTGTCATGGACCAAGCCAGAGGGAGATGGAGGATTTTCTATTACTGGATACACTGTAGAGAGGAGGGAGATGCCCAATGGACGTTGGCTCAAAGCAAACTTCAACAACATTCTGGAAACTATCTACACAGTCAGTGGTCTAACTGAAGATGCAACCTATGAATTCCGTGTGTTTGCTAGGAACTCAGCTGGTGCTGTTAGTGCTCCATCCCAGTCATCTGAAGCAATCTTGTGCAGAGATGACATTGAAGAGCCCCGGCTTGATGTAGATGCATCATATAGCAGCACTGTTGTTGTCATGGCAGGAGAGGTATTCAAGCTGGAAGCCAGTGTAACTGGAAGGCCAATTCCATCTCTAGTATGGACCAAAGAAGGAAAAGAGCTTGAGGATACAGCCAAAATTGAGATAAAAACATCCGAGTTCCACACAACTTTAACAAACAAAGATTCGCTCAGGAGGGATGGTGGTGCTTTCACTTTGATTGCGAGCAATCCTGGTGGCTTTGCTAAGTTCATATACAATGTCAAGGTGTTAGATAGACCAGGACCTCCCAACTCCCTCACTGTTACAGATGTCACTGCTGAGAAATGTGTCCTTAATTGGCTCCATCCAACACATGATGGTGGTGCCAAGATTGAGTACTTTATCATTCAGAGACGAGAGACCAGCAGGTTGGCTTGGACAAATGTGGCCACAGACCTTCAAGCTAATAGGTTCAAGGTCACCAAGCTTCTAAAGGGCAATGAATACATTTTCAGAGTTATGGCTGTTAACAAGTATGGTGTGGGTGAACCTGTGGAGTCGGAACCTGTCATCTGTGCCAACCCCTATGTACCCAGTGACCCACCACAGCAGCCTGAAGTCACCATAATCACCAAGGACTCTATGGTTGTCTGCTGGGAGCGCCCTGAACATGATGGTGGCAGTAGAATAAACACATATATAATTGAAAGACGGGACAAAACTGGCCTGCGCTGGGTGAAGTGCAACAAGAGGACTGTAACTGACTTGCGATTCAAAGTCTCAGGCCTCACACCAGGGCATGAGTATGAATTCAGAGTTCTTGCTGAGAATAATGCTGGTCTAAGTCAGCCCAGTCCTTCCAGTCCATTCTACAAAGCCATTGACACCATCTTCCAACCTGGACCTCCAGGGAACCCCAGAGTGCTGGACACAACCAAGTCTTCTATCACACTTGCATGGAACAAGTCTGTCTATGATGGTGGTTCAGAAATCACTGGTTACATAGTGGAGACCTGCCTGCCTGAGGAGGATGAATGGACAATTCACACTCCCAAGAATGGTTGGACAGCCACTTCTTTCACCATCACCAATTTGAGGGAAAACCAAGAGTATAAAATCAATATTTCTGCCACTAATTGTGAAGGAGTGGGAGAGCCTGCGGTTGTTCCTGGAACACCCAAGGCTGAAGACAGACTAGTTCCTCCAGAAATTGAACTTGGAGCAGAACTGCGTAAGGTGGTCTGCATCAGAGCCTGCAGCACACTCAGACTTTTTGTCCCTATCAAGGGAAGACCAGCACCTGAAATAAAATGGTCTAGAGAGCATGGAGAATCTCTAGATAAAGCTAACATTGAAATCACCTCATCATTCACCACTCTTCAGGTAGACAATGTTGACAGATTTGATGGGGGTAAATACATTGTGACTGTAGAGAATGCCTCAGGAAGTAAGACAGCCTTTGTTAATGTCAGAGTGCTAGACAGTCCTGGAGCACCTCAGAATCTGATTGTCAGGGAGGTCACTAGAGATTCAGTTTCTCTTGCTTGGGATGCTCCTGTCATTGATGGTGGTTCCAGAGTCCGCAATTACATTGTGGAGAAGCGTGAATCAACCAGAAAGGCTTATTCAACTGTGTGTGCCAGCTGCCATAAGTCAAGTTGGAAAGTTGGAGACCTAGAGGAGGGAAAGATGTACTTCTTTAGAATTTTGGCTGAGAATGAATATGGCATTGGCCTCCCAGTAGAGACTCTTGAACCAATTAAAGCATCAGAGAGGCCTCTTCCCCCAGGCAAAGTGTCTCTTCGTGAAGTTACCAGCAAAAGTGTCACATTAAGTTGGGAAAAGCCTGACCATGACGGTGGAAGCAGAATCACTGGCTATATAGTTGAGATGCAGGGAAAAGGCAGTGAGAAGTGGACCCAGGTCATGGTTGTAAAAAGCAATGAAGCTCATGTTACTGGCCTTACACAAGGAGAGGAGTATACATTCCGTATTTCAGCCGTTAATGAAAAGGGAGTCAGTGACCCCCGCCCTCTCAATGTGCCTGTGGTCGCCAAGGATCTGGTCATCTCACCAACCTTCAAACTTCTTTTCAGCACATTTAGTGTGCTAGCAGGGGATGATCTGAAAATAGATGTACCATATGCTGCCCATCCCAAGGCTACAGCAGCTTGGCTCAAAGATGGTGTTGCTCTCAAAGAGACGACAAGAGTGAATGCAGATACCACAGACAAAAATCTTCTCCTGGTTATTAAGGAGGCTTGCAGAGATGATGTAGGAACATATACTGTCAAACTTACTAACACAGCTGGAGAGGCATCTACAGATATCAGTGTTATTGTTTTAGATAAGCCTGGCCCTCCAACTGGCCCAATTAAGCTAGATGAGGTCACTGCTGATAGCGTGATCCTGTCCTGGGATCCACCTCAGTATGATGGCGGTTGTGCCATCAATAATTACATCGTTGAGAAGAGAGACACATCTACCACTAACTGGCAGATTGTGTCAGCTACAGTAGCCAGAACCACTATCAAGGCAGCACGTCTGAAAACTGGATCTGAGTACCAATTCAGGATTGCTGCAGAGAACAGATATGGCAAATCTTCAGCCCTGTTATCTGATACTATTGTTGCTCAGTATCCTTTTGAGGTTCCTAGTTCACCACGTTCTGTTACCATTCAGTCAACCACCAAGGAAAGTATGGTGGTTGTATGGGAAAAACCCAGCAATGATGGTGGAAGCAAGATTTTGGGATACCATTTAGAGCTAAAAGAGAGAAACAATATATTGTGGTTGAAACAGAACAAACAACTTGTCCCAGAAACAAGATTCAAGGTTATTGGCCTGGAGGAGGGTATTGAATATGAGTTCAGAGTTTATGCTGAGAACATTGTTGGCCTCAGCAAAGCCAGCAAAGTGAGTGAAATACAAGTTGCCCGAGATCCTTGTGACAGACCAGGAAAACCAGAAGCTGTCATTGTAACACGAAACCAAGTGACACTAAGATGGACAAAACCCCAATATGATGGTGGAATCAAGATCACAGGTTATGTTATTGAGAAGAAGGAGGGAGCTGGTCGCTGGATGAAGGCCAGTTTCACTAACATCACTGAAACAGAATTTGTTGTCACAGGACTTACTGAGAATCAGACTTATGAATTCCGTGTCATTGCCAAAAATGCAGCAGGTGTTTTTAGCCAGCCATCTGATTCTACTGGAGCCATCACTGCCAAGGATGAGGTGGATCCACCCAAAATTGACTTGGAAGCTAAATACTCCCAAGCTGTGGTAGTTAATGCTGGAGAGACATTTAAACTTGAGGCTGCTGTTTATGGTAAACCCGTACCCACAATTCACTGGCTGAAAGAGGGCCAGGAGATCACCGAAGCAGCTCGCTTAGAGCTTAGGAACACAGATTTTACAGCTTGTCTTGTTGTTAAAGAAGCCATCCGCGTTGATGGAGGTCAGTACATACTTCTAGTAAAGAATGTTGGAGGAGAGAAATCTGTTAACATTAATGTTAAGGTTTTAGACAGACCTGGTGCACCCGAAGGCCCTATATCCATTTATGGTGTCACTAATGAAAAATGCTCAATTTCCTGGAAACCTCCCTTGCAAGATGGAGGAAGTGATGTTTCCCATTATATTGTTGAGAGGAGGGAAACCAGCAGATTGGTTTGGACTGTAGTTGAACCAAAAGTTCAGACACTGAACTTGAAGATCACCAAATTACTTCCTGGTAATGAATATATTTTCAGAGTGATTCCTGTTAACAAATATGGAGTTGGAGAGCCACTGGAATCTGAGCCAATGGTTGCCAGGAATCCATTTGTCACTCCCAACCCACCAACAAATGTGGAAGTTTCCACTATCACCAAAGACTCTATGGTGGTGACCTGGGAGAGACCAACTAATGATGGTGGCAGCCCAATCCAGGGATACATTGTTGAGAAACGTGACAAGGATGGTGTACGATGGACTAGATGCAACAAGCGCAATATTAGTGAGCTGCGCTTTAGAGTTACAGGGCTTCTTGAAAACCATAGCTATGAATTCAGAGTTGCTGCTGAGAATGCTGCAGGTGTTGGCATGCCTAGTGCACCAACAGTGTACTACAAAGCACTGGATCCTGTCTTCAAACCAGGCCCACCAAACAACCCCAAGGTGGTAGACACATCTAGATCCACTGTTTCCCTAACATGGGGCAAACCCATCTATGACGGTGGCTGCGAGGTTCAGTCTTACATTGTAGAGGCATGTAATGGTGCATCTGATGAGTGGTTTATGTGTACTCCACCAACTGGAATCATGGACACAAAATATACTGTGAAAAAACTTCTGGAAAAGCATGAGTACCAATTTAGAGTGTGTGCAATCAACAAGGTTGGTGTTGGTGAGCATGCTGATGTTCCTGGAAAAATTCTTTTGGAGGAGAAACTTGAAGCACCTGATCTTGATCTTGATGCAGATATGAGAAAGATGATCAACATCAGAGCAGCAAGTACGCTCAGATTGTTTGTTCCTGTAAGGGGTCGTCCAGCTCCGGAGGTGAAATGGGGCAAGGCTGATGGTGAGATTAAGGAGACTGCTCAGATTGACAATACAGGCAGCTATGCATCACTTGTCATTGAGAATGTTGACAGATTTGATAGTGGCAAGTACACCCTGACTGCTGAGAATGCTAGTGGAGTAAAATCAGTCTTCATAAGTGTCAGAATCCTGGACTCCCCTAGTCCACCAACTAACTTTGTGGTGAAAGAGATTACCAAGAATTCTGTCACTCTCACATGGGAGCCTCCACATCTGGATGGTGGCGCAAAGATTAAGCACTATATTGTTGAGAAGCGTGAGAGCACCAGGAAAGTGTACTCTCCCATCACTACATGCAACAAGATGTCATGGAAAGTTGAACCTCTTCCAGAGGGTGGAATCTTTTTCTTTAGAGTATTGGCTGAGAATGAATATGGTGTGGGTCTCCCTGCTAAAACTATAGAACCAGTTAAGATATCTGAGAAACCTCAGCCACCCGGCAAGGTCAGTGTTGTTGACGTTACTCACAGCACTGTAACTTTAACTTGGGAAAAGCCTCTGCATGACGGTGGTAGTAGAATCACCCACTATGAAGTTGAACTAGCTCCCAAGGACAGTGAAGCTTGGTCTATATGTGCTAGTGTGAAAGCACTGGAAACATTAGTAACAAACCTTCTCAAGGGAGAGGAGTACCAGTTCAGAGTTGTTGCTGTAAATGACAAGGGCAAAAGTGACCCACGACAGTTGGCTCATTCAGTTGTAGCAAAGGACCTTATTATTGAACCTGCTGTTAGACCCAAGGCAAGTTCTTACAGTGTCCAGGTGGGGTATGACCTCAAGATAGAGGTCCCAGTCGCTGGTCACCCTAAACCAATTATAACCTGGACCAAAGATGGCGCAGCCCTTAAGCAGACTACCAGAGTCAATGTCACCGACTCAGCACAAACTACCACTCTTACCATAAAGGATGCTACCAGAGAAGATGGAGGTATGTACACTATCAGTGTCTCCAATGACCTTGGTTCAAAGAATGCCACTGTAGAGGTGATCACCTTGGACAAACCAGGCCCACCCACAGGCCCTGTAAAGTTGGAGGATATCAGTGCTGAGAGCATCACCCTCAGCTGGGAACCTCCTACATACACAGGTGGTTGTCCAATCTCAAACTATGTGGTGGAGAAGAGAGACACAACCACAACAAACTGGTCAGTTGTGTCTGCCACTGTGGCTAGAACCACTCTAAAAGTGAGCAATCTGAAGACAGGCACTGAGTACCAGTTCAGGATTTATGCTGAAAATAGATATGGAAAGAGCTATGCAATTGATTCACAGCCTGTTGTGGCACAGTATCCATTCCAGGAGCCAGGACCACCAGGAACACCATTTGTTTCTTCATACACTAAAGACTACATGGTAGTTGAGTGGCATAAACCCCCAAGTGATGGCGGCAGTGCCATCTTGGGCTACCATCTGGAAAGGAAAGAAAGGAACAGTATCCTCTGGACAAAGATAAATAAAATGCTCATCCAAGATTGTAGATTCAAATCTACTCCACTCGAGGAAGGTATTGAGTATGAGTATAGAGTCTGTGCAGAGAACATTGTTGGCATTGGTGAATGTAGCAAAGTGTCTGAGGTTTATGTTGCCCGTGATCCATGTTATCCTCCTAGCCGTCCTGAGGCTGTGATTGTGACCAGGCACTCAGTGAAACTTAAGTGGAACCCCCCAGAGTACGATGGTGGAAGTTTAGTTACAGGTTATCTAGTAGAGAAACGTGATCTTCCTGAAGGAAAATGGATGAAGGCTAGCTTCACAAACATCATTGAACATGAATTCACAGTTACTGGCCTGACAGAAGATAACAAATATGACTTCAGAGTAATTGCAAAGAATGCTGCAGGTGCCATTAGCAAGCCCTCTGAGAGCACAGGATCCATAACTGCTAAGGATGAAGTTGTCCCACCTAAGAGTGAGACAGATCCTATGTACAACCAGACCCTTGTTATAAATGCAGGAGAGACATTCAATCTTGAGGCCAGTGTGGAAGGAAAGCCTATTCCAACTGCTCAGTGGTTCAAGGGGAATCTTGAAGTTGAAAACTCAGCAAGAGCAGAGATCAGAAACACAGATTTTAAAGCTTTGCTTGTTGTAAAGGATGCTATCAGAGTAGATGGTGGACAGTATACTCTGGTTCTCACAAATGTGGCAGGAAGTAAGACTATCCCCTTCAGTGTGAAGGTTCTGGACAGACCAGGGCCTTCAGAAGGACCTCTTACTATCAGCAATGTTACTGAGGAAAAATGCTCACTGTCATGGCTGCCACCCAGGCATGACGGAGGCGCCAGCATTTCTCACTACATCATTCAGAAAAGAGAAACTAGCCGCTTGGCATGGACTGTGGTCTGCAGTGATTGTAAAGCTACCATGTTTAAAGTTACAAAACTACTGAAGGGAAATGAGTACATCTTCAGAGTCATGGCTGTCAACAAATATGGCACAGGTGAGCCGCTTGAATCAGCACCAGTTATCATGAGAAATCCATTTGTTCCACCTGGCGCACCTCAGGATCTTGAGATCACAAACATCACCAGGGATTCTATGACTGTATGTTGGAACCGTCCTGAGACATCAGGAGGCAGTGACATTGTTGGCTACATTGTTGAGAAGAGAGACAGAGCAGGAGTGAGGTGGACCAAGTGCAACAAACGCAGAGTGACAGACTTGCGTTTCAGAGTAACAGGACTGACTGAGGACCATGAATATGAATTCAGGATATCTGCTGAGAATGCAGCTGGAGTGGGCCAGCCAAGTCCATCGGCACCCTATCTTAAGGCATGTGACCCCACCTTCGAGCCAGGCTGTCCCACCAATGTCCATGTGGTAGACACTACTAGAGACTCTGTTAGTCTGGCTTGGCATAGACCTATCTATGATGGTGGCTGTGAGATTCAAGGCTACGCTGTGGAAATAACCAAGGCTGATGAGGAGGAATGGGCCATATGCACCCCACCTTGTGGAGTCAATGCTACCAAGTTTACTATCAAAAAGTTGATTGAACACCAAGAATACAAGGTCCGCATTTGTGCCATCAACAAGGTGGGTGTTGGTGAGCCCACTGAGATCCAGGGAGTCGTCAAACCTATGGATAAGATTGACCCTCCAGAAGTGATTCTGGATTCAGAGCTCAGGAAGGGAATAGTTGTCCGTGCAGGAGGCTCGATGAGAGTCTGCATTCCATTCAAAGGCCGTCCTACTCCTGAGATAAACTGGGCCAAAGAGGATAGAGAATTACCCAGTAAAGTTCAGATTGAGACTGGTGAAGATTACACACAGCTCTCAATTGAAATCTGTGACAAATATGATGCTGGAAAGTACGTGCTCAATTTAGAAAATAGTGCTGGCACCAAATCAGCTTTTGTTTCCGTTAAGGTGCTAGACACTCCAGGGGCTCCTTTAAACCTAACAGTAACAGACATCAAGAGGGAAAGTGTGACTCTGACCTGGGAGCCTCCTCTTATTGATGGTGGTGCAAGAATCAAGAATTACCTTGTTGAAAAGCGGGAGTCCACAAGGAAGGTTTACTCTAATGTGGACAACAAGTGCACAAAGACAAGCTATCGTATAACTGGCCTGACAGAGGGAACTATATATTATTTCAGAGTCTTAGCAGAGAATGAGTTTGGTGTGGGACAGCCAGCTGAGACAGAAGAATCAGTAAAAACATCTGAGCCCCCCCTGCCTGTGGGTAAGGTCACGTTGACCGAAGTGACAAAAACAACTGCTTCACTCTCATGGGAGAAGCCAGATCATGATGGAGGTAGCAGAATCATTGGTTACTACATTGAGATGCAGCCTGTGGGCTCAGAGGGATGGGTGGTAGCTGCCACAAGCAAAACTTGTGAAGGCACTGTCACAGGCCTCAGTGCAGGACATGAGTACCTATTTAGAATCTTAGCCTTCAATGAGAAGGGCAAGAGTGACCCTAGACCTTTGGCTGCACCAGTCACTGCTAAAGATATAACCATTGAACCCAAATTCAAGATTCAATTTAACACTTATAGTTTACAGCACGGTGAGGATTTGAAGATTGAGATTCCAGTGATTGGACGACCTGTTCCCAAGGTTGAATGGAAGAAGGATGGACAAGCTCTTAAAGAGACAACAAGAATTAATGTTTCCAGCACATTGTCATGCACTAAGCTGTACATCAAAGATGCAAATAAGGAGGACTCTGGCAAATACACTGTCACAGCCACCAGTAGCATTGGAACAGCTACAGAGGAGATTACTGTTATTATTCTTGATAAGCCTGGGCCACCCACGGGCCCTGTAAAGGTAGAAGAGGTGAGCTCTAATTTTGTCACTCTCTCTTGGGAGCCACCAGAGTATACCGGAGGCTGTCCCATCAATAATTACATCGTGGAGAAGAGAGATACTACCACCACAGCATGGCAGATTGTTTCTGCTACTATTGCCAGGACAACCATCAAAGTCACCAACTTGAAGACTGGTGTTGAATATCAATTCAGAGTGTCAGCTGAAAATAGATACGGGAAGAGTTCTGCAATTGTCTCTCCTGCTGTTATTGCTCAGTATCCATTTAATGAGCCTGCTGCCCCAGGAACACCAGTTATTTCTTCTGTAACCAAGGATAGCATGGTTGTTGAGTGGAAACCTCCTACCAACAATGGGGGCAGTCCAATTCTTGGCTATCACCTTGAGAGAAAAGAAAAGAATAGCCTCTTGTGGACTAAATTAAACAAGCTTCTAATCCCAGACACACGTTTCAAAACTACAGAACTTGAAGAAGGTATTGAGTATGAATTCAGGGTTTATGCTGAAAACATTGCTGGTCTTAGCCCAGCTAGCAAGCTGTCTGAGAGCACAGTAGCAAGGGACCCTTGTGACCCACCAGGAACTCCTGAGCCTATTGAAATCACCAGAAACCATGTGACTCTCCATTGGACCAAGCCCCAGTATGATGGAGGGAGTGCAATCACTGGCTATGTGATTGAGAGAAGGAAGCACCCAGACACCCGCTGGATGAAGGCCAGCTTCACTAACATCATCGATACACAATTTACACTTACTGGTCTGACTGAAGACTGTGTGTATGAGTTCAGGGTCATTGCCAGAAATGCTGCTGGGATTTTGAGCCAACCCTCTCAGAGCACAGGGGAAATTACTGCCAAAGATGAAATTGAGGCTCCAGCAGCCACCATGGATTCGAAATTCAAGGATCTGACTATTGTTCATGCAGGTGAGACATTTGTCATTGATGCTGACTATACTGGAAAACCTTTACCTGAGGTCATTTGGTTAAAGGATGGAAAAGAGATTGACAAAGCCACACCAAGAATGGAAATCAAGACCACACTCACGCGTACCATCCTGACAGTCAAGGATTGCATCAGAGTGGATGGTGGCCACTTTGTCCTCAAGCTTATTAATGTGGGAGGAGTCAAGATGATCCCAGTTAATGTCAAAGTTCTGGACAGACCTGGGCCTCCAGATGGACCTCTAGAAATCAAAGGGGTCACAGCTGAGAAATGTTATCTGCATTGGAATCATCCCTCACATGACGGTGGAGCTGGCATCTCTCACTATATCATTGAGAAGAGAGAGACTAGTCGTTTGTCATGGACTATGGTTGAGCCCAAGATTCAGGCAATCAGCTACAAAATCACAAAACTATTGCCTGGCAATGAATATATCTTTCGAGTCACTGCTGTAAATAAATATGGTGTTGGCGAGCCTTTAGAATCAGAAGCTGTTGTTGCTCGTAACCCTTTCACCACTCCCAGTGCCCCCTCAACCCCTGAGGTCAGTGCTATCACTAGGGACTCCATGGTGCTTTCCTGGGAGAGGCCCAATGATAATGGAGGAGCAGAGATTGAGGGATATGTCCTTGAAAAGCGTGATAAAGATGGTATCAGATGGACTAAATGCAACAAGAAGAGGCTGAATGACCTGCGATTCAGATGCACTGGTCTCACAGAGGGCCACTCATATGAATTCAGGGTTTTGGCTGAAAATGCTGCTGGTGTAGGAAAGCCTAGTGCACCAACTCCATACATCAAGGCCTGTGATGCCACTTATCCACCTGGACCCCCAAATAATCCAAAGGTCACTGACCATTCAAGCACCACAGTTTCCCTTTCATGGTCCAGGCCTATCTATGATGGTGGTGCACAGATCACTGGGTATATTATTGAAATGAAAGAGGCAACAGATGATGAATGGATCATTTGCACACCATACACTGGCGTCCAAGCCACTAACTACACGGTAAAGAAACTTAAGGAGAATGCGGAGTACAACTTCCGCATAAGTGCTGTTAACTGTGAGGGAGTAGGAGAACATGTAGATCTGCCTTGTTCCGTGATTGCTGCAGAGAAGCTGGAGGCTCCTGAAATTGAACTAGATTGTGACCTAAGAAAGATGGTCAACGTCCGTGCCTCTGCTACCTTGCGTCTGTTCGTGACAACCAGAGGGAAGCCTGAGCCTGAGGTCAGATGGTCAAAGGCTGATGGCACTCTAAATGAACGTGCCCAGATAGAAGTCACAAGCTCTTACACAATGCTGGTGATTGAGAATGTTGACAGATTTGACACTGGCAAATATGTACTGACCCTTGAAAACCTCAGTGGCTCTAAATCAGCCTTTATCAATGTGAGAGTTCTGGATTCTCCTAGTGCTCCTACTAACCTCGAAGTTAAGGATGTTAAAAGAAATTCTGTCTCTCTCTCCTGGGAGCCTCCTCTAATTGATGGTGGGGCTAAGATATCACATTATATAGTGGAGAAGAGAGAACAGAAGAGAATGGCTTTCACCAGTGTTTGCACTAACTGCGTCAGAAACTCCTACATTATTTCAGACTTGCAGGAAGGAGGCCGATACTATTTCCGTGTGTTAGCTGTGAATGAACTCGGAGTAGGTCTGCCTGCATCCACAGATCAAGTTAAGGTGTCTGAGCCTCCTCTGCCTCCTGGTAAGATTGTGGTGGTTGACATTACTCGTCATGCTGTTACACTCTCCTGGGAGAAACCTGATCATGATGGAGGCAGTAAGATTACAAACTATATTGTGGAGATGCAGCCCAAGGGAGATGACAAATGGACTATGTGCAGTGAAGTCAAAGCACTGGAAGCTACCATTGATGGACTCACAACTGGAGAGGAATACTCCTTCAGGGTAACTGCTGTGAATGATAAGGGTAGAAGCGATGCTAAGCCTCTGGCTACTCCTGTGGTGGTAAGGGACATCACGATGGAGCCCATCATCAACCTCTTATTCAGCACATACAGTGTAAAAGCAGGAGACGATTTGAAGATTGACGTTCCCTTCAAAGGCAGACCACAGCCTGAGGTGAGCTGGAAGAAGGATGGCCAAGTGCTTAAGCAGACAACCAGGGTAAATGTTCTCAGTTCAAAAACCTCATCTAAGATTGTCATCAAGGATGCCACGAAGGAGGATGTAGGGAAGTATGTGATTACCCTGACTAACTCAGTTGGTACCAAGTCAGCTGAAATCACTGTTATAATCCTGGATAAACCTGGACCACCTAGTAACATTAAGGTGGATGAGGTGAGCGCTGACTTTATTTCTCTGTCTTGGGATCCTCCAACCTATGATGGTGGTTGTCAGATTAACAACTATGTAGTTGAGAAGAGAGACACTACTACTACAACATGGCAAATCGTGTCAGCCACAGTGGCCAGAACATCAATAAAGGTTTCTCGACTTACTCAGGGGACAGAGTACCAGTTCCGCATTGCAGCTGAGAACCGTTATGGGAAGAGTCCTGCCATAGATTCTGCTCCTGTTGTTGCTCAGTATCCATTTGAGCCTCCTGGCCCTCCAACCAAACTTCATGTTGTCCATGCCACCAAAACTGGGATGCTCGTGGTATGGGGCAAACCTGCAAGTGATGGTGGAAGTCCTGTTATTGGTTATCACATTGAAAGCAAAGACCAAAGCAGCATCTTGTGGACCAAGGTCAACAGAGGTCTGGTGACTGAGAACCAGTTTAAGATGACAGGAATGGAAGAAGGTCTGTTGTATCAGTTCAGAGTGTATGCTGAGAATATTGCTGGAATTGGTCCATGCACTAGGGCAAGTGACCCTGTGGCAGCCAGGGATCCATGTGAAGCTCCACATAACCTTAGAGTCACAAACATCACTAGAAATTCAGTTTCTCTTTTTTGGGAAAGACCTGAATATGATGGCAGTGCAAAAATTACTGGCTACATTGTTGAGCGTCAAGAGCTTCCCAATGGTCGCTGGCTGAAATGCAACTTCACCAATGTTCAAGACACTTACTTCGATGTCACTGGTCTCACAGAAGATGTCCGATATGATTTCCGTGTTATTGCTAAAAATTCTGCAGAGCAATTGAGTGCTCCTTCAGAAAGCACTGGACCCGTCACTGTCAAGGATGATGTAGACCCTCCCACCATTATACTGGAGGATAAATTCAGACAGTTGGTTGTCATTAAGGCTGGAGAAATCATTAGAGTTGATGCCGAAATCACTGGGCGTCCACTCCCAGTTGTTTCATGGTCTAAGGATGGAAAGGAGATTGAGGCCAAGGCCAGATGTGAAATCACATCCACTAACTTCACAACCACGCTCATTGTCAAAGATGCTATCAGAAGGGACTCTGGACAGTATGTTCTTACTCTGCACAATGTAGCTGGAACCAGATCTGTGGCTATCAACTGTAAGGTTCTGGACAGACCTGGACCTGCATCAGGACCTTTAACAGTTTCTGGTCTCACAGCAGAGAAATGCACCCTGTCATGGGGACCACCTCAGGAAAATGGTGGTGCTGAAATTATGCACTACATTGTTGAGAAACGTGAGACCAGTCGTCTTGCCTGGACTCTTGTCTATGGTGACATGAAGGCAACTACCTGCAAAGTGACTAAACTGCTCAAAGGAAATGAGTACATCTTCCGAGTCAGGGGAGTCAACAAATATGGAGATGGTGAAAGCCTGGAGAGTGAGCCAACAAAGGCCACTGATCCATTCACTGTCCCTTCAGCTCCCACTAATGTCCAGGTCACCTCTGTTACAAGTGAGGCAATGACCATTTGCTGGGAAAGACCTGTTTCTGATGGTGGCAGCAGTATCGCTGGCTATGTAATTGAGAAGCGAGAGAAGACTGGCCTCCGCTGGTGCCGTGTCAACAAGAAACCTGTTTATGACCTTAGAGTGAAAGCTTCACACCTTCGCGAGGGCTGTGAGTACGAATACAGAGTTTTTGCAGAGAATGCTGCTGGCCTCAGTGCTCCTAGCACTCCTTGCCCACTCACCAGGGCAGAAGACCCACAGTTTTTACCCTCACCTCCAGCTAAGCCTAGGATAATTGACTCCACAAAGACTACAGTCACCCTGTCATGGAATAAGCCACTTTTTGATGGTGGAGCACCTGTGACTGGTTACAGAGTAGAATACAGGAAGACATTAGATGATGAATGGATTGTTGGAGTACAGAACACCCAAAACACAGAATTTACAGTGGTGGGATTATCACCTGGAGCTGAATATGTGTTTGTTGTCAAATCCATTAACAAGATTGGAGTGAGTGAGCCCAGTCCTGAGTCAGACAAACAAGTTGCCAAAGAAAGAGAGGAGGAGCCAACCTTTGATGTTAGCAATGAAATGAGAAAGACTCTTATTGTAAAGGATGGAAGCTCTTTCACAATGAAAGTTCCTTTCAAAGGCAAACCCATCCCTAGTGTTACTTGGGCTAAGCCTGATGTAGACCTTAGAGTTCGTGCTGTAATTGACACCACAGATACCTTTACTTCCATCACCTTAGAAAAAGCAACTCGGAATGACTCTGGAAAATACACTGTCACTCTATCCAATGTAGCTGGTACCTCCTCCTTGACGCTCACTGTCCGAGTTTTGGACTCACCTGGGCCTCCTAGTCATATAGAGGTCAAGGAAGTCACAAAGACCTCTGCTACTATAACCTGGGATACTCCTGAGATTGAGGGAGGAGGACCAGTCAAGAATTACCTTATTGATTACCGTGAGGCTAGCAAGAAAGGCTGGACTAGATTGACTGACACATGCCACAGACTGACATACAAGGTGGCAGACCTGCAGGAGGGAGGAGTCTACTACTTCAGAGTGACAGGCGAGAATGAATATGGTATTGGTGTTCCTGCTGAGACCAAAGAGGGGACCAAGATCACAGGTATTAAATCCTGAGTTGGTTTTTTTTTTAAATTTTTATAGAAAATATATGTCAAAATTTGTTGTAATTGAAAGACAATATATTTTCTTTCTCCAGAAAAACCAAGTCCACCACCAAAACTGGGTGTAACGGATGTAACCAAGGAAAGTGTGTCCTTGGCCTGGGCCAAGCCAGAACACGATGGAGGCAGCAGAATTACTAGCTACCTAGTAGAAGCACTGGAGAATGGACAAGAGAAGTGGGTTAAATGTGGTACAACAAAGTCCATCCACTTCACAGTGTCTGGTCTGAGGGAGAATGCGGAGTACTTCTTCCGAGTCAGAGCTGAGAACTATGCTGGATTCAGTGATGCTAAGGAAATGACTACTCCTGTAGTGGTCAAAGACCAGCTTGGTAAACTACAAGCTTGTTATAATTATCAGAACATGCCATGCAATTAGTAGAGACTACACCTAATTTCTCCTGTTGTAACTCTTTTTGGTACTTTTCTGTTCTAGAATCTCCTGAGATCAACATGAAGGACTTCCCCCACAACACAGTATATGTTAGAGCTGGATCTACCCTAAAATGTGAGATTCCATTGACAGGCCGGCCTTTACCTAAAGTGACTCTGTCCAAGGATAATGTGCTGCTCAAATCAACAATGAGGTTTAACTCAGAAGTCACTCCTGACAGCATCAAGATTACTCTGCGTGAGAGCATTGCAGGAGACTCAGGCCGCTATGATATCATTGCCTCCAACTCCAGTGGAACCACCAAGTCCTTTGTAAATATTGTGGTTCTTGACCGCCCCAGTGTCCCACTTGGACCAGTGGAGCTGTATGATGTCACAGAAGACAGTGTGAGCTTAAAGTGGCTCCCACCAGCATATGATGGTGGCAGTCCCATCACCAACTACATCATCCAGAAGCGAGAGACAACTACAGCCAACTGGATGGACGTGTCTTCAGCTGTGGCCCGCTGCACCATGAAAATTATGAAGCTGACCACTGGCCTGGAGTACCAATTCAGAATTAGGGCAGAGAACAGATATGGAATCAGTGAACATATTGACTCACCAGCTGTCGCTGTCAGTCTTCCTTACAGTAAGCAGTTTTTCTTTTCTTTTTATTATACATAAACATAATAATTTTGCTACTCATCTTTTACACCTTCACTATGTGAGCATGCCAAAATTCTCAAACTCTGCCTCTTGTTCTCCAGCTATACCAGATGCGCCATCAACTCCAGAAATTACTGCTGTAACCAGGGAAAGCATTACTGTTGCATGGAAGGAGCCAAAGTCAGATGGAGGCAGCCATGTGTTTGGTTACCATCTCCAAATGAAAGACAAAAATAGCATCCTTTGGCAGAGAGTCAACAAAACAGTGATCCGTGCCACACACTTTAAAGTCACCAGCATAAATGCTGGACTTATTTATGAGTTCAAGGTAGCAGCAGAGAACTCTGCTGGAATTAGTGCCTTCAGCAAGGTTTCTGATGCCGTATTGGCCATTGATGCCTGTGGTGAGTTTGTAGTCGATAAAATGCACAAAGAATTCTTTGACTTAAGATTTTCTGCAATATTTATTAAAATCATTCTCACTGTATCTTCTTATAGAGCCACCCCTATACTTGCGCATAACTGACATCACTAAGAACTCCATTAGTCTGGCCTGGCAGAAGCCTGAATATGATGGTGGATCCCCAATAACTGGTTACGTCATTGAGAAGAGAGAGGGTGTTAGCTCCAAATGGTCTAAAGCTAACCTCACCAATATCACAGACAGCCGCTTCATTGTTACTGGCCTCACCCAGGATGAAACGTATGAGTTCCGAGTCATGGCAAAGAATGCAGTTGGTTCAGTGAGCAACCCGTCTATCACTGTGGGACCGGCTACATGTGTGGACACTTATGGTAGGTCTTTTCATGTTGGATTATATTTGTGTATTTTTTTCTGCAATTATGCGTTGTCTTGTATTCTAAGATATTTATTCCACACCCTACATATTCTACATCCTGACTTGTTTTACCATCTCTGGTCCAGGTGCCCCAGAGATTGAAATACCTCAGGAGTATCTTAATGAGGTCAAGCACAAGGCTGACTCTAATGTGGAACTCAAATTTAATATAAGAGCCAAACCTGCTCCCAGTATTGAGTGGTTTAAAGATGGCAGAGAGCTTGAGCCTACTTCTCAGCTCTCTTTTAAACACACTTTCGAGTCCACAAGTGTGTTCCTGAAGGAAACAACTCGTCTTAACTCTGGAACCTATGAAGTCAAGGTGAAGAACTCCCTCGGATCTTCATGTGCCATTGTCAGGCTGCTCATTCAAGGTATTTATTTAATATTTATTTTTTCATTGTATAACATGTATTATATATGCAGTATACACCCTGAGTCAAATGTTTTCCTTGTCTAATCAGATAAGCCAGGCCCACCTGCTGGAGAGATTCAGTTTAAGAAGGTGACAGCTGACAACATCACCATCATGTGGTCCCCACCTGCTGATGAAGGTGGTGCCATGGTAACACATTACATTGTAGAAAAGCGGGAGACCAGCAGGGTAATGTGGTCGATTGTCTCAGAGAAACTGGTTGACTGCATTGTGAATGTGCCCAGACTCATAAAGGGCAATGAGTACATCTTTAGAGTCCGTGGAGTCAACAAGTATGGCATTGGAGAGCCACTGGAGTCTGAGCCCATTATTGCCAAGAATGCATTTGGTAAGCAAATAGAATAAAGTCACCTCATCAGGGTGACTGATGAGGTGTATCTCTCCCTCTCTCTCTCTCTTGCTCTCGTGTTTGAAAATATATCAACTTTCATTATAGACAGTGGTAAATTACAATGGTAAACTTAAAAGCTTTAACCTTATCATTTTTATTTTGCACAGTACCTCCCAGCGAGCCATCTAAGCCTAAAGTTACTATGATCACTAAGTCTACCATGACAGTGATCTGGGAAAGACCAGCGTTGGACGGAGGCAGTGATATTGATGGCTACTATCTAGAGAAAAGGGAGAAGAGGAGTCTGCAATGGTTCAAGGTTTGTTTGCTGCCCCAAATCTAAAAAGTTCAAGCATAAAGAAAATCTACCAATGAATAGGAGATGTTAGCTTTAATACATCCATTTTTTTTATCCAGGTGGTGAAGGGCACAATCAGAGACACCAGGCAGAAAGTGACTAACCTGGTGGAGAACAATGAGTACCAGTACAGAGTGTGTGCTGTCAACAAGGCTGGAGCAGGAAACTACTCTGAACCTTCTGAGCTCTATAAAGCCTATGACCCAATAGGTATATGACTTTAATTTGCAGTTATCCTCATCTCGTCAGCATTTGAGGAATTCCTTTATTGTTTACATTTTCCTTTTTTCTTCTCCAGATCTACCAGGTGAACCCACTAAGCTGCGTGTGGTTGACTCCACAAAGACATCTATCACACTTGGATGGGAGAAGCCCGTCTATGATGGTGGCAGCGAAATTACACACTATATTTTAGAGCAGATGAATACAGAGGACAAAGAATGGGTGATTACCAACCCACAAGTCAAGACATGTGAATATGTGGTGTCCCACCTCAAACCTGGCATCTACTACTTCTTCAGAGTATCTGCTGTCAACTGTAAAGGCAAAGGAGAAGACATCAAAATGTACCAGCCTGTGCAAGCCAAAGATATTTTAGGTTCGTATTGATATAGTTCCCTTTATAGTACAAGATATTAGTCTTGAGACAAATCAATAATTAAATCAAAATTAATGTTCTTTTCCATCTTTGTATGACATTTGTGTCCAACAGAGGAGGCTGATCTGGACTTGGATGTTGCTATGACAACTCAATACACAGCAAAGGCTGGCCGTGATGTGGAAGTCTTTATCCCCTTGAAGGGTCGTCCTACACCAAATGTCATCTGGCGCCGTGGTGACCGTAACATGGCTGGTGATAACCGGTACACAATCACAAGCACTGAAAGAGCCACCACACTCCTCATCCCCAAGGTCACCCGTGATGACTGTGGAAAGTATGTGCTGGAAATTGAGAATGGTGTTGGAGAACCTAAGATAGTTACTGTTTCCCTTAAGGTTCTGGACAGTCCATCCACCTGCCAGAAACTGATGATAAAGAATGTCACAAGAGGAAAACTGACACTAAGCTGGGAGCCTCCGCTCATAGATGGTGGCTCCCCTGTGACTAATTACATTGTCGAAAAGAAGGCCTCCACTATGAAAGCTTATCAAGTGATAACTGATGAGTGTTTAAATACAAGTTACAAGGTGTCAGGGCTGGAGGAAGATATAGCTTACTTCTTCCGTGTGTCTGCTCAAAATGAGTTTGGTGTGGGTGACCCTTGTGAAACCACTGATGCTGTCCGAGCAACTGAAACTCCAGGAGCTGTTAAAGACCTAATAATGGTGGACTCCACAAAGAACTCTGTCACCCTTCAGTGGAGCAGACCTGACCACGATGGTGGCAGCCACATCACTGACTACATCATTGAGAAGAGAGCCCAGGATGAAGTCAAATGGACTTTAGCTGCTAAATGCAAGCGGTGCAGCTGTGAAGTGACAGGACTCAAGGAAAATGCTATCCTGGATTTCAGAGTGTTTGCAAAGAATGAGAAAGGCAACAGTGACTTCTCCCAAATTGGTCCGATCACAGTGATGGACCTCATCATTCCACCTGAAGCCAACCTGAATGATTATCCCAATGGAGAGCTTGCTGTTCGTATAGGTCAAAACATCCATATTGAGTTACCATTCAAGGGAAAACCAAGACCTACAATCAGCTGGTTAAAGGATAATTTCCCACTGAAGGAAAGTGAGAAGATTCGCTTTAGGACCACTGACAACAGGACTTCAGTTACAGTCAGAGGGGTTAAGAAAGAACATGCTGGACAATACACCTTGGTTCTGGATAACAGAGTCATTAAGAACTACTTTGACATCAATGTGATCACTCTGGGACCCCCTTCAGTCCCTACTGGCCCCATCCGTTTTGACGAGATAAAAGCTCAGACTATTATTATCTCCTGGGATGAGCCGAAGGAAGATGGAGGTGGCGAGATCACCTGCTACAGTGTGGAGAAACGTGAAACCTCCCAGGCCAACTGGAAGATGGTCTGCTCCAGTGTTGTCAGGACTACCTTTAAGATTCCTAACCTGGTCAAAGGAACTCAGTACCAGTTCAGAGTCCGTGCAGAGAATAAGTATGGGGTCAGTGAACCACTCATCTCTTCAGATGTTGTTGCCCAGCACCAGTACAAACCTCCAGGTCCTCCAGGAAAACCAGTTGCCTACAACATCACCAGTGATGGTATGACAATAAAGTGGGATGCCCCAGATTTTGACGGGGGTTCCCCAGTCTTAGGTTATCATGTCGAGAAGAAGGACAGGAACAGCCTCTTATGGCAGAAAGTGAATTCCACAACCATCTCCAACAGAGAGTACAGGATAATTGGTCTTGTGGAGGGTCTGGAGTACTCCTTTAGAGTCTATGCAGAGAACAATGCCGGACTCAGCCCTTGTAGTGAACAGAGCAAACATGCGCTCGCTATCTCCCCTGTTGGTAAGTAGATGTTGCTCAGTACATCGGTCTGTATTTAGGAGTTGTTTTGTATTTACAGAGTTTAGACATTATGATTCTTTCATTTTGTCCTATTTACTTACTCTTTAGATCTAAATTATTATGGATTAATTGCTTTCTTGCCTCAATTAGATCCACCCGGTACCCCAGTCTGCATTGATGTAACCAGAGACTCAGTCACCCTTCAATGGGACATTCCCAAGAGGGATGGTGGAAGCAAAATTGTGGCCTATAGTGTGGAGAGGCGTCAAGGCAGAGGCAAATGGCTACGGTGCAACTTCACTGATATCAGTGAGACCCAGTTCACTGTAACTGGTCTCTCACCTGGAGACAGATTTGAGTTCAGAGTGATTGCCAGGAATGCTGTTGGCACAGTCAGCCCACCATCCAACTCCTCTGGATACATAATGACCAAGGATGAGAGCAGTAAGTATTTTTAATATAAAAAACATGTTAGAAGAACGCAAATTGTTGCTTGTTTTTTAATTAATCACATCTTACTTGATGCTGATTCATAATCTTTTTGTCTGCATCTCCAGTTGCTCCTGAGATTGAGTGGTCTCCAGACCAGGTGCTCACCCTGAGGGCTGGAGATAATGTCAGTCTCAGCTGCAAAATCACCGGACGTCCAGTCCCACAGGTTCTTTGGTACAAGGATGGTAAAGAGATCGACAAGAGGACTATGATTGACATTGAGATTACTACTGGCATTGGCACCAGTAGTCTGTTTATTCGCGATTCTAACAGGAACCACCGTGGAATTTACACTGTAGAGGCCAAAAATAGCTCTGGAACCAAGAAAGCTGATGTTAACGTTAGAGTCCAAGGTTTGTAAATGTGTGCAATTTGTTATAATATCTGTTAAAAAAACACTGTTTTAGACAAATCCGTTTCTGTTGACACAAGTGATACAAATGTTTTTTACTGTAACAAGTCTCCTCAATCAACTGTTTCCTTGCAGATACCCCTGGACCCGTCGAGGGCCCAATCCGTTTCACAGGCATCACAGCTGAGAAGTGCACTGTGTGGTGGAGCCCACCAGAGAACGATGGCTGTGCTGCCATTACTCACTATGTGGTGGAGAAAAGGGAGACATCCAGGATCACTTGGGCCTTGGTCACCTCCAAGTGTGAAGCTTGCTCTTATAATGCCACCAACCTCATCAAAGGCAATGAGTACCAGTTCAGAATCTCTGCTGTCAACAAGTTTGGTGTCGGTAAACCACTGGACTCTGAGCCTATAATTGCAAAGATGCAATACAGTAAGTAAAGTTACTCAGTGCTGTCTGTCTGACTTGTTGGGAAACTCTTAAAAGTGGTCTGAATTTTCTATTGAACATAAGCACTAATGGAAGAAATGCTTTCCACCATTCAAAGATATTACTTTAAAAAAATTGTATTTTTTGTTCTGTTACTCAGCTGTTCCTGATGCCCCTGGTACACCAGATGCCACCCATATTACTGGAGACAGCATAACGCTGTGTTGGACCAGGCCACGGTCAGATGGAGGCAATGAGATTAAATGCTACATCCTAGAGAGGAGAGAGAAGAAGAGCTTGCGCTGGGTTAAGGTCTCCTCCAAGAGGCCCATTACAGAGTTAAGGCACCGTGTGACCAAACTTACTGAGGGCAATGAGTATGAGTTCCGTGTTATGGCTGAAAATGGTGCTGGTGTCGGACCAGCCAGCAGCACCTCCAGGCTCTTCAGATGCAGAGAACCAACGAGTGCTCCCAGTGCTCCCACTGTAATCAAGGTAGATCTTGTATTAACACTCATTGAATTATACACAGAGGATCTTTTAAGTAAAAACCCATTTCCTAAACTGGTCTTGAAATTTACAGGCCAATCATATAAGATGTATTCTTTTTGGTTTTACTATTTAATTTTACAGAATGGCAAACATATAAAAAGAGGCAATTTGGATACAAAACAGGTGCAGCTTTGTAGTGAAGAACACTGAGTTCGACTCAATATTAGATTATAGAAACAAAACGCATTAAAAAAAATTTAACTTTGCTTTTTGTTCATCAGGTCATTGACTCCACTAAGTCCTCTGTCACCCTGGAATGGACCAAGCCAGTCTTTGATGGTGGCATGGAAATAATTGGCTACAATATAGATATGTGTAAGGCCAGTCTGGAGGAGTGGCACAGAGTCAACAGACAGATTTGTATTCACACCAGGTATACTGTCACAGGTCTAGTACCTGGAGAACTCTACAAGTTCAGAGTCAGTGCTGTAAATGGATCAGGAGAGGGCGAAGCATCAGTGATGCCAAACCCTGTTCAGTCTTTGGACAGACTTACATCTCCTGAAATTGATCTTGGTCCTGACTTCAAGCAAACTCATATTGTGAAGAATGGAGGCACTGTAACCCTACATATTGCTTTCAGAGGAAAGCCAGCTCCTCTAGCCACGTGGTCTAAATTAGACAGTGAGCTTCCGATAATGGCTGATATCAACACCACAGATTCATTTTCCACTCTGACCATAGAGAACTGCACCAGGTATGAGGCAGGCAAATACACCCTGTCCCTGGAGAACAACAGTGGGCGCAAATCCATCACATTCACTGTTAAAGTACTGGATACTCCTGGACCTCCAGGAGCCATAACCTTCAAAGATATTACTCGCGGAGCCTTGACAGTGATGTGGGATGCTCCTGCCAATGACGGTGGATCCCGAATCCACCACTACATTGTGGATAAGCGTGAAGCAAGCCGCCTTGCCTGGCAAGAAGTCAGCACCAAGTGCTCACGGCAGATGATCAGAGCAACCGGTCTGGAAATTGGTGTACCATATTTGTTCAGAGTGATTGCCGTTAACCATTATGGCCAGGGAGAACCAAAAGAGATGACTGAGCCTATAATTGCCACAGAAGAACCTGCACCACCCAAGAGATTGGATGTTGTTGACACAACCAATTCCACAGCCTCACTGGTATGGCTAAAACCTGAGCATGATGGAGGCAGCCGCATTAGAGGCTATATTGTTGAATTCAGGGCTAAGGGCACTGACCGCTGGGTTGTTAGTGGAGAGACTAAGTCTCAGAAGATGGTGGTAGAAGGTCTGATTGAGAACACAGAATATGACTTTAGAGTCAAAGCCAAGAATGACGCTGGAATTAGCGAACCTCAGGGCACCTTTAGCTCTGTGGTCATAAAGGAGCCTTGCATAGAACCAACTGCTGATCTCAGCAGCATCACCAACCAGCTCATCAGTTGCAAGACTTCCAACACCGTCACAATTGATGTCCCTATCAGTGGCAGGCCTGCACCTAAAGTTACCTGGAAACTGGAAGAGATGAAGCTGAAGGAGACTGACAGAGTCTCCATTAAGACCTCAAAGGAAAGAACCATTTTGGTAGTGAAAGACAGCAAGAGAAGCGACAGCGGCAAGTACTACCTGACACTGGAGAATGCTGCTGGTGTGAAGACATTCACGGTGACTGTGGTCATAGTTGGCAGACCAAGTCCACCCACAGGACCAGTGGAAATTTCTGGAATCTCTTCAGAGTCCTGCACCCTATCTTGGTCTGAGCCAGCTGATGATGGTGGTACTGACATCAGCAACTACATTGTAGAAAAACGGGAATCTGGCTCTGCTTCTTGGCAAGTGGTGAACTCCAGTGTGAAGAGAACCACCATCAAAGTGACACATCTCACCAAATACATGGAGTACACATTTAGAGTCTGTGCTGAGAACAAGTTCGGAGTCAGCAAGTCCGTTGAGTCTGCCCCTGTTGTCATTGAGCATCCATTTGGTAGGTGCTGTCCAACAGTTTGAATATATGATCCTGATTTTATATGTGTGTGTGCCATCATTGGTTTTGTTTTGGTTTTTTTTAATGCTTTTGATGTTCTTCTAAACAAACCATATTCTCATCTCTACTTGATTTTCATAGTTCCACCAAGTCCTCCAACTCGCCCAGATGTGATATCTGTATCTGCCAATGCCATTAGCATCAAATGGGATGTTCCATATGCTGATGGTGGCAGCAAGGTGACAGGCTACTGGATTGAGAAAAAGGAGAGGAACACAATCCTGTGGGTGAGGGAGAACAAGCTACCCTGCCTGGAGTGCCAATACAAGGTCTCGAACCTGATTGAGGGGCTGGAGTATCAGTTCAGGGTGTATGCTATGAACCTTGCTGGGCTCAGCAAAGCCAGCGAAGCCTCCAGACCTGTAGTGGCACTCAATCCTGTTGGTAAGAAAATATTCACATTCACATTCATCCTAACTATGAAGATGTATTATGAAATGACAGATGGTCAATACTTAATTTCACTTAAGGTCCTAAAAACAGATGTATTGTTATTACTGTTGATATTGCCCAACTAAAATGCATAATGGAGACTTTAAGAGCATAGTCTTAAGTGCTTGAGTTGAAGTCAATTGTACTTCTTTTTTCTGAACTTCTGAAGCTAGAGAACACTTTTGGATGACAGATAAAACATCTTCAAGAACATTTTTTCAACTCAAGCCCTTAGGACTACTCAGACCTGAATGACTGAGAACCTGCACAAATTTTAACAATATCTGATGTTGTGTGAATAAACTGATATAAATGTTTTATGATCGTTTCTACCCTCCAGATCCTCCTGGCAAACCCGAGGTGACAGACATCACCCGCTCTTCTGTGTCATTGTGCTGGACGGTGCCCTTCAATGATGGTGGCAGTAAGATCATTGGTTACGTGGTGGAGAGAAAAGTCTACAGCACAGATGAGTGGGATGACAACCGCTGGCTCAAGTGCAACTATACCACAATCACAGAGAACTACTTTACCATCACAAACCTAGGTGAAGGAGAGACCTATGAATACCGTGTCGTTGCCAAGAATGCTGCTGGTGTTCAAAGTGTCCCTTCAGAGACCACTGGACCAGTCACATGCAAGGATGAATATTGTAAGTTCAAGGGTTTTGTTTGGGTTTTTTTTTTTTTTTTACCTTGATAGTATTTAAATAAGTTAATCTACATTTCCTATTATTTTAGAAACAATAAATAACTATGAATGAATGTAAATTTAAAGGGAAAAAAAAAAGCTCCCCTGCTTGGTGTAACAGGCAGAATATCAATAAAAATGACTAAAACAAAGATTGTTTTCAAGGGGGAGGTTCAATATACTGGTATATGTTGTTATTTTTTAATGTAACACTAATCATCCCTTACTTTTTGCAGCTCCTCCCAAAGCTGAACTTGACAGCAAACTGATAGGTGAGATTGTCACTGTTACTGCTGGTTCTGACCTTGTCTTGGACGGTGCTGTGGGTGGTAAACCAGAGCCTACAGTGTACTGGTCAAAGGGTGACAAGATTTTAGAGCTTGGAGAAAAATATTCACTGACCTACACTGCCACCAGAGCCATGGCTGTCATCAAGAGCTGTGACAGATACGACACAGGTAGATACATTCTAACTGTCAAGAATGCCAGTGGAATTAAGACGGCAGCTGTCAGCGTTAAAGTTCTAGGTGAGCAGCCAAAAGGACATTAATTAATTAGTGTGTCTTAATAGTTTGAACTTTCTGATTGAAATGTTGTTTTCTGTCTGTTAGACACTCCTGGAGCTCCAGCTGACAGGATTCTAATCAGCAGAGTCACAGAGGAAAAATGTACAGTGTCTTGGAAGATACCTCTGGAGGATGGTGGAGACTCTGTCACCCATTACATTGTGGAACGTCGTGAGACCAGCCGCCTCAACTGGGTCGTCATGGAGACTGAGTGCAAGACCCTGTCATGTGTCAGCACTAGGTTGATCAAGAACAATGAGTACATCTTTAGGGTTAGAGGTGTCAATAAGTATGGGGTTGGAGTTCCTTTGGAATCTGATCCCATCATCGCCAGAAACGCTTACAGTAAGCTGCAGCATTTTTCCAAATCTTACTTACAATTTCAATTTTGGATTTAGGTGTTATGGATTATATTACATCTTATGAAAGGGAAAACGTAATGTAGATTTGTTTGCGTGACTCTGACCTGCTCCCACTCTTCCACAGCAATCCCCTCCCAGCCAGGCACACCAGAGGCCACTGCAGTGGGTAAGGAGCATGTTATCATCGAGTGGCAGAAGCCTGAGAGTGATGGAGGAAGCGAGCTCAAAAACTACATCGTTGAAAAACGAGAGAAGAACAGTAGCAGGTCAGAACAAATTCTGGATTCATTGAAGATGTTGAGACATCATTTCTTAAATAAAGATGCTTATCCTTCTCTTTCATGATGTTGTTTTGTTGTTTGGACCAGGTGGACTCGAGTGAATAAGACCTACACCATCTATGACACCCGTCTGAAGATCACAGGCCTGCTGGAGGGAAGCGAGTACCAGTTCAGAGTTACAGCAGTCAACTCTGCTGGATACAGCCAGCCAAGTGACGCCTCAGTATACATCCTCTGTAAAGACCCCACATGTAAGACATTTTTACTTAACCTCCTAAGACCCGAACTCTTCCACGGCATGCATTTTTAATTTCTCTTTGATATTTGGGCTGATTGGGACCCGATGAATGTAAACACAAAGAATTACCAGATTTTTTTTTTTTTTTACTTAATTTTTGTTTCTAAGAAAAATGAGAGCCACATATGAGGATATTCGTTTAAAATTTCGATAGAACAGTAGCAGTATAATGTCTTCGTAAGTGGATATCAGGCCCTTGTACAGCAAAATTGAGTATTTTGGTCTAAATAACCCAAAATGTGATGTCCACATATGTGGACGCCAGGTCCTAGGAGGTTAAAAAAAAAATAAAACTCAAGACATTGGCCTTTTAATGCCAAGAGAAAAGAGATATTATTTAATATTTTTCAGTTCCATTCAGTTCATTTTTATTTATATAGCACCAATTCACAACAGAAGTCACCATAAGGTGTTTTATATTGTAAGGTAAAAATGCTAAAATGATAGAAAGAAACCCAACAATCATACTAACCACTAATAGCAAGCACTTGGCAACAATGGGAAGGAAACTTTTAACAGGAAGAAACCTCCATCAGAACCAGGTTCAGGGGAAGAGCAGCCATCCCCACGATCAGTTGGGAATAAGGGGAAAGAGAGGAGAAAGATTCTGGAAAAAGGCAAACTAAAGGATAGGCAGAGTTTAATATTTACTAATGATTTAATACAGTAGGCAATGAAGGCAGTCCAACATACTGTGTTAATGTGGACATATCCTGATTAAAAAAGACTCCAAGATTCTTCACAGTGTTATTGGAGGCCAAGGTAAGTACCTGGTTAGACACCATGTTTCGATGTCTCCACCATGTTGTTTTAGGCCTGAGTACATCAAGCCCTGTTTTCTCTGAAATTAGTAAATTAACAAAGTAGAAAATTAGAGGTATTTCAGGTCTCGTGTCTTTAAGACATGCCTTTGGTTTAACTAGTTGTGGAACTTCATAATTAACCTTTGTGTGCGAAGAAAACTCCCCATTTACATGCACATAGCACAGTGCTATTGAACCCTGCATTGTGGTGTAGTCGCACAGCAAGATAAGTACTGACAGAGGCCATTTGATCATCTGTAACCTTCACTAGTGATATATTTATACTGTGATACACTCTAAATCCTGGCTTTGCCATAATAAACTGAGAACCCAAAATGCAAACTCACAGGCTTTATTGCTAAGCTTGTAACAAACCACAGTATCAAGGGTCATGTTTTGGGGGGGTTAATATATTCAGCCAAATTTTAAGAAATAAAAGCTCCAAAATGTGATAGATTCCATCTCTCCTAAGAAGACTACGTTTTCCCCAGACTGCAACTCTGGTGCTCCGGTTTTTGGTCCCAAAGTTTTAGAGGGGTTTTTTGTAAAGCCAGCCAACTCCACAACTCCAAAACTAGGAACAAGAATACAATAACTGACTATTTCAAATATAATTTGCAAGTGCAGATGAAGTCACTATGTTTGTAGTTAATCAAGTGACACCTACTGTGCTTTGCAACAGGATGAGGAAGTGATACCAACGCTGAAAGCACCACCCCAAACATATTTTACAACATATTTGTTTAGATAAAATACATTTTCAAAAATTCCATTTCATCTACAGACACCCCAGCTCCTCCATCAGTGCCTCGCATCACAGACACAACAAAACACAGCATCACCATGACTTGGACCAGGCCCATGTATGATGGTGGATCAGATGTCACCGGCTACGTTGTGGAGATCCTAGAGGAGGGTTCTGAGCAGTGGTACCGTGCCACTGCCAAAGCCCTCAAGACTAATGAGTATGTGGCTGCTGGTTTGGCTGCCAATAAGAAGTACAGGTTCAGAGTTGCTGCCATTAACAGCAATGGGACTGGAGAGTTCAGTGAACCAAGTGCTGAAGTCGAACCACTTGAGAAAATTGGTAAGTAGGTGTAGATTTCTGTTGAAAAAATCAATATCTGAACTATGTCTGAACTTTTTAATGTTCTATGTAAACTATGCTCCATCCACTCAGAAATACCCGACTTGGAGCTGGCTGATGACCTAAAGAAAACAGTGTGCCTCCGCGCTGGAGGTACTCTGCGCCTGTTTGTGTCTGTCACTGGTCGACCGACGCCAGTAGTGGCCTGGAGGAAGACGGGGGTGGAACTACAGAGCCGTGGTTATATTGAGACTACTGACAAGTACACATCACTGGTAGTAGAGAAGGTTAATCGCTATGACTCTGGAAAATACATTGTAGAGGCAGAGAACCCATCTGGAAAAAAGACAGCCACCATCCTTGTTAAAGTCTATGGTATGTCAACCAAAGTTTCCACAGAGTTTGTTAAAAGATTTTGGATATCAAATATGTACAGTCACCATACAGTTAGTAAAATAATTTAGTTTATAAATATGATCTTTTTACTTGCCTCTCTTTGTCAGACACTCCTGGTCCTCCAGGTTCAGTGAAAGTGAAGGACTACACCAAGGAATCTGTTGTGATCACCTGGGATGTCCCAAGCATTGATGGTGGTGCTCATGTCAGCAACTATATTATAGAGAAGCGTGAGGCCAACATGAAGTCCTACAAGACTGTTACCACTGAGTGTAGGAAAACCTTGTACAGAATCACTGGACTGGAGGAGGGTGTGTACTACTTTTTCAGAGTCCTGCCAGAGAATATCTATGGTGTCGGTGAGCCCTGTGAGACAGCAGAGACTGTGCTGGTGTGTGAAGTGCCCTCAGTGCCTGTGAAGCTTGAGATTGTTGATGTTTCCAAATCTTCTGTCACCCTGCACTGGGAGAAGCCTTTGCATGATGGTGGCAGCAGATTGACAGGCTACATTATTGAGGCCTGCAAAGTAGGCTCCGACAGATGGAGTGCTGTGGCGACAGTTAAGGCCTCAGTGTCCCAGCACACCATCCAGTCTCTGACAGAAAATGACCAGTATCTGTTCAGAATCCGAGCCACGAACAGCAGG